>NC_051161.1:134380193-134499988 GCF_013339745.2 Dermacentor silvarum | reverse complement strand
ACACAGGTTCGCCCAATAAAAGTCTGCTTCATCATCACAGTTTTGTGACGTCTTCTTCACCGTCACTACTAAGTGACAATATGAGCATGCTGCCGGTATCAAACCTAAAACCAGTCAATAATTGATGCAGGAGATTCCTTATTCAACAGCCTTTGAAAGCAGTCATAAAGAATGCAAAACATTTGGAAAGAATATTTTTATTCTTGTCTGAAATATCACTGCTAATTTTGAAGTTGCCATTTTGTTCTCAGACATCTTGTGCACCTAGTATGTAGCTTTTATTTATTTCAAAAGATATGCTGGGTCAATAACTATTTTAAGCTGTCAGGACATGTGCTTAGTATTATGTCATGTTCAAATAAAGCAACAGACAAATTTCCTGCATGGTAAATTTTATTAGCATTTTGGAGGCAATCAACAAGCAATGTACAGCTTAATGAGTGAAATGGTGAGCATGTCACAAAATATTTTTGATGTGTGCAACCAGAAGCACGATAAGTTAGGATTCTTGCTGCACCATCAGCTGTTAAATACCCGTGTGCTACATCTACAAGATGCAAGAGCAATGTGTCAAAGGAAACATGCATTCGTGTAAAAAGAGTCGCATACATACACTGACACAACCTTGTTCAGAGAGGAGTGGCCTGAAAGACGTTTGCAGCATTCAGCCAAGGTGCATACATAGGCATGAACACGAATGTGCATCACGAAAAGTCGATCAATTTGGCAAGAAAATGTGCAAACAAGTTTGCCAAACCTAGGTAAAAAGAGGTAACTGTGGTGTTGCAGAGGTCAAACCAGGACTGTTCAGTGTCACAAGGATGCACTAAGGCTGCGATTTTGTAGCGATTCCTTCTCCGATGATATTCCTTTTCGTGCTTTGTCAGTGGTCAGAGTGACGGCCCACCCGCGTTATTCGTTATCAAAGCGATCAGCCGGTTGTGAACGGTGGATGATAAGAGTGGCATATAATCGAGCGGAAGGCATCGCTACAGAATCGTGGCCCAAATGCACAGCTGTCAAATGATGAAAAGGTCAAATAAATGGGGAATTCTGAGGATCACAATGATGGATCGGGCATTGGAACACAGCTCTTGCTTGATTATTATACAACCACAGAAACAAGGGCCACACATCGCCTGGCCTCACATGTGCATATACCACAGCACAAAGAGATATGAGTGCTTTTCTCAGCTTCCCGAGACAAACACCACCCCTCAACGAAACAGTGACCAGATTGCTGTTTCGTGTTTGGCGTACCGCACACATTCAAGCCCACTCTTAAGCCTTCAACTATGTCCAAGAAAGTCATTTGGCCTTAATAAATATAAAGCATATGACAATCTTCTCAAGTGAAATAGCATACAAGGATTCAAAAGATGGGAAAGCAAGAGACCCAGAATTTTCACAAGATGTGATATATCCTCGTGTCTGCTCACGCACCATATTAAAGATTACCAGTGAGTCCTATGACACTACTTTATTTGCTGTTTTCGCGCAAAATACAAATATAGCATTCTGTGTTCCCACAGTATGCCATCTCGGACGAAATGCCCGCTACAATATGGTCCTTTCGTATCCCAGCCATATGTGTGAATGCTTCAATATCACTACGTTACATTCATCGTAACTTGTGTAACCCCGCAAATTAGCATTCCTAACATTTGTCCACCCGCACCTTGAGTTTGCATCCTCAATATGGTCTCGCCATCATGAGTACTTAATCTGCACGTTGGAAGCCACACAAAATGGAGCTAGTTGATTAATTTCCTGCAACTGCAATCGGTAGTCCAGCATAATTCAAATCAAACTTGACCTTTCGCTTCGTACACTAAGTAGTCCCTGGAAAACACAGTACAGTACTTGCATTGCTTCACGTAATCAAATGAAGTCAACAAGACTGCACATGGAACCGCGATGAAACCGTGCATCAAGTAAAGCAGCATACAGTCGCGATCAAATGGTGTGAACTTGGCAAACTGAAAGCTGAGGATTTCATTGGGCCTCTGAGATCACCGTGGCAAACCACATAACTGCTGCCAGGGCAGCACTCCATGCACTGCACCAGATTGATGCAAGAGGCACGGTCTGGTTTAAGCTTAGCACCATGCACAGTCATAATTTCAGCAACGATGACCCTGAGCCGACCCTGTTGGTCAAACCAGTTGGGAACAGTTCCTCTGACATTTTGGTTCGGTTCAGCTGAAAATAATGGTTTATCTTTGGTTTGGTTAAAAGCCTGGTTAGAAACAAGACCACATATAGAGATTCAATGAATTAAACAATGCTGCCTAAACACAAATTCACTGCACACAACCCTGACATCTTGACACTTGAAAATCAAGGACTTACTTTATTTACATCATACTGCAGGCCGTGTGGCCCAACCAGGAGGGGCAAGTTAACACATAAAAAATATGCGTACAAAAGGCAGAATTGCAAAATATAAAACTTAGGAAAGGAAACAAAATAGCACAAAAGAGCAATGTTACTTAGGAAATACTAATAATATGAGTTTGAAATGAATCAGAGGAGTTGAGATGTTGGAAAGGGACGAGGTTCCATTCTTGTATAGTTCGGGGAAAAAAAGAAAATTTAAAAAGGTTTGTCCTGGCAATGTAAGGGGAGGGTGCGAGGGGGTGGGAATGACTGGTTTTCCTGGATGCAGAAGAGTTATGTATGGACTAGGATCTGAAGAGAATTTACGGTTTATGAAGGAGTAAAGGAACTTCAGGCGTATTATTTTTCACCTTGTTTGAAGGGTGTGAAAACGATTAGGGCGCTTCAGTTATAGACTTATATTCAGTTATAGACTCTTCTCGGCCATATTTGGAAAAAATAAAACGTATGGCTCTTCTCTGTATCTTTTCAAGTGCGTTAATGTTGATTTTGTTAAACGGGTCCCAAATAACGCACAAGTATTATAATTTCGGTCGAATAAAAGGGGCATAGGCTAATGGTTTCACTTTATGGGATGCATGTTTAAGCTTATGATGAAGTAGACATAGCTTTCTAAAAGCAGAAGAGGCGGTAGCAGCAATGTGGCTATTCCAATTTAGGTTGTTAGTAATTGTAATTCCAAGATATTTGTACTCGCTCACTTCGGCCAAGGGGTCTTGGCCAATAGAATAAGAAAACTTCAGGGGTAGTTTTTTATTTGTTATACATAGAAGCACATATTTATCAGAGTTAAGTTTCATTCCCCACTTCTTGCTCCACTCAAGAATGATGTTTAAGGCTAAATGAAGATATAGTTGATCATTAACTGTATTAATATCCTTAAAAATAATATAGTCGTCTGTGAACAGACGAATATTGACAGGGGCCTCTATTACGTCAGCTATGTCGTTACAATAAATAAGAAATAGTAGTGGGCCAAGCACGCTGCCTTGAGGCACGCCAGAGGTTACTGAAAGAATTGGACTGCTGCCCATCAATCACTACGTCCTGTTTTCGATGCGTTAAGTAAGCAGAAACCCAGGACAGGATAAAGCCAGGAAGACCAAGGAATTCTAATTTACAAATTAATTTGTCATGAGGAACTACATCAAAAGCTTTTTGAAAATCCAAAAATATCATATCTAATTGGCCAGCCTTGTCTAAGACAGAAGCAAACGAGTGATTGACTGTGCTTAATTGGGTGACTGTCGAGAGCGCCTTCCTGAAGCCATTTTGGAAAGGAGATAAAATGTTATGCTTGTTTAAGAAATCATTAATGTAATCAGCAACAATGTGCTCAATTAATTTACAAGAAGAGGACAACATGGAAATCGGATGATAATTCAAGACTGAACTTGGGTCAACTTTTTTTAATATAGGGACAACACGTGCTACTTTCCAATCGAATGGAAGTACCGCGGAATGTAGAGAGGCCTGAAAGATTACTACAAGACATTTAATTAAAATAAAGGTTCCGCATAATGCCGAAGGAAGGTGTTGGGAATGCAATTTGGACCAACAGATGATTTCACTTTTAATCAGAGTAGCATATTAAGTACACCTTGATGAGAAATATTAACGTCAGAAGAGCAGGACAGTGAAGTTTGGAAAGAGGGTTCAGTGGGCGGGGAGAAGACACTGTGGAAGTGGTCATTTAAAAGGTTAGCAACAGCATTGGGATCAGTTATTGGAATGCTATCATGGATAATATTTGTTATAGATTGATTCTGTTCCTTGATAAAGTTACAGAACTTCTGGGGATCTTCCTTAATAAAATTCGGTAAAGTGCTACTGAAATAAAAATTTTTTGCTTCTGCAATGGCTACAGAAAGGGCGACACGAACATTGGTTAAATTATCGGTAGCTGGGCCTTTCTTTCTAAGGCATTTGGCTTTACATTTTAATTGAATAGTGCACCTATTCATCCATAGTTATGTTAACTGGCTTTTTACGTTTGTCAGGTATAAATTGATCAATGCAGAATAAACACATGATTTTAAAATTTTCCCAAAGCTGCAGAACATCATTCTGGCAAAATTCAGAAAGACAAGAATCAAGATGATCTGTTATTCACACATCAGCAGCCTGCGCAAAATTTTTTCACAATCGTAGGCGGATGCGTGTCATGCACGTGAGTACGAGTACCATTCAGCGAGAACGATGCAACAATAAGTTCATATTCAGACAACCCAGGTCCCATAGATACAGAATAATCGGAAAAGGAGCGTTAAAGAAAGACAAGGTCAAGGAGCGAACAAGACCGTTTCCAAGTCTGGTAGGTTCACGAACTACTTGTACAAGTTTGTGGTCGAGCATCATATCAAAAAGCACATTTGCGTCGAGAACAGAACCGGCACCTGACATGACACGATCCCAGTCAATGCCTGGCAAGTTAAAATCGCCAACTACTAATAGCTTATTTCTATTGAACTGGGCAATCTGGTCACTTATCCCTAATAAATAATCGGCGACCTGTACATCGCACATAAAATAAAAACATGACCATAAATATTCAGTTTTACGAACAGACTTCCGGTGTCACTTGAATCTGATAACAGAATGGCCTCCACAAACGACTTTACAATAACAGCAACCCCACCGCCCCTACAAGTTCTATCTCTACGAATTATTTTGTGGGCAGGCGGGATTTCGCTATGAAGCCAGGTTTCTGTTATAACTGCAACGTGTGGCGAGTGCGACAATACAGCTTCTTTTCCACATTAAAGTTAGGAGTCCGGTACATATTCTAAATGTCTTAAAATGGCAGCTTTCTTTTCTCCTGAGACTGACATTTCAGGCCCTTTTAGTTTTAGAACAATAATCTGGATATGTTTCTTTTTTTACACTTGCCTTGATATGCAATGAATGCACATTTGTTTTGAGCATTACCGTGTTCACAGCAAATGTGGCAGTGAGACTATTATTTGTGTAGCACTAGAAAAATGATGATGAGCAACTAGGTATTCAAAATGTTTATTTTAGTAGGATGGCTTGATGGTAATATCAAAAGTCTATGTGCATGCACCAGCAGGGATGGATTATCATAAGAACACTAAATCGGGGAAAAAAAAAGAATTCTGTTCTGGATTACTGCAGTTATACAAAGAGCCATGGAGCTCAACACAGTGATACCTCGAAGCCCTGTTAACCATGTGTCGGCTAGTACCTTGCATCTCTCTGCTGAAATGTTTCGAAGGTCAGTGCCAGCTTTCTGAAACTGTGTAGCGATTGATCTTATAAGTCAGTCCGAGAGATGACTTTTTCTTGACTGCAACAGGCAGCCAACCGCATGACTGGGACGTATAATAGCTGGACAGATTGCAGCGCGCAGCAACCAAGCCCACAGTATCTTGCGAGTAGCTGCAGAATGCAAAACCAGTAGGAACTGCACGAACGTTACCAAACCCCGCACACATGCACTAAACTTACAACATCGCCATTGCCCGTAACCCGCGCACCTGTTCTATTTTACGCGTACCGCCCTTCTGTTTTTAGTAAAATTTCGCAGCGAGATGGCACTTCTCTGCTCCGCGTTATTCAATAAAACAATTGGCGCTGTCATCTGCGACGTTCCTCCGAAACATGTGTTGCTAACGGACAGCGAAACCAGTGCACGCCAACGCGGGCTTCTCCAATGGCGTAGTAATTTTTTCCTAGCGAACCAGGCAAATGCAATATGCCAAGTGTTGTTATTTAACAATGCGGAGCAACAAATGCGACATGTTCCGACATCGTCAAAACTGCAGCAAATAACGAAGCAGGCCGTGGTTGCGATACCTAAGAGCGGTCTCAATTTCACTTTTCATCAAGCCCAGAATCAAGAAAAACGGTGGCTGTATACAGCTCTATACCAATAAAGCATGCAAAGGAAAAAGAAATACATATTCACGTCGATAGGCAGGCCACAAGTTCGTGCAGGACGCAGTGGCGATTTGCTTGCCTTCAGGTATGACGGGTACACAAAGCGCCGAAAATTAAATATCGATGCTTGATTTTCTAGATGGTACTAAGTATACTTGTAACGAAGACGTACATTTAAGAACACAATATCATGCAAAATAGAGCAAGAAAGCTTGGTACTTGAGCTGTTTCAACTTCAAAAAGCCAAACAGGAAGCCGCCATGACACTTGTTTCAGGAAGTAGGTGGCACCACCTTGTGGCGCTTCACGCTTTAGAAAACCGAAACCGAAACTGCCTTACTTTTTGTTTCAGGTAGTAGTTGGCCCCATCGTGTAGCACTTCACGCAGTAGAAAACCGAAACTGCCTAACTTTTTTTTTAAAGCGCGTGAGAATATTTCGTTGGTTGTCGAAAATCCACCCAATATTTCTCCACGACGACAATAATCTGTCAGATAATCTGCCCATAGCTGACGAAACAGTCACAAGGACTTAAGTATTCATGTTATATTAGATCACTTAATTTTAACTTATAGGCGCGCCCAATGGAAGTAATCTCGATCACAAGGAGCACTGACGACCGCGATCGAGAGCTAAGATCTAAAGTGTGTGAACGCGGTATTACGGCATCGGTTGGCTTAGTGAAGGTGAACGTTGTAGGAGCGGAAATGCAAGAACAGTGAAGAATTCTGCCTCCACGTGAAATGCCGGGAGGGACGGAGCTCGTGGAGGGACGGGGATGGTTTAAAGTAAAAAGGCACTGCTAGACATGTACATGTCACTGTCGAGCCTTTGTACGAAGCGAAACCGCCCTCGGCCGCAGACAGCGCAGCTGCTGTAGCGCCCACGGCAAGGACTACGTGGGACGACAGACGCTCCAATAGCTCGCCGCGCTCCCTGCGCAGGCATGAACGGCACGGACACGGCTAAATTTGCAGTCTCCAGGATAGCGCGCGGAGACAGCTGACTAGCCAGAGATCATATTCTAGCACCAGCTCGCCGTGACGTCTAGTAGTAGTAGTAGTATCAGCAGCAGCAGCAGCAGCAGTAGTAGTAGTAGTAGTAGTAGTAGTAGTAGTAGTAGTAGTAGTAGTAGTAGTAGTAGTAGTAGTAGTAGTAGTAAACATTATTTAGAGAAAAAAAATTGTGCGATGAACTGGACCCCTCAGTCCAGGCGCCCGCTGGTCGCCTGCACCATTGCAAAGTCGATGTATAGTCAGCCGAGATCGCTTGGTCATCTTGTGTGGTGACTGTAGGGGGTAGTGTGAGAATGGAGCCAATGGGAAGAGTTGGGAATGGAGGCCTGCAGTGCCATAGTACGTGTGGAGTGTTTGGGTGACCGCCACAGACCCCGCACTGTGGCAGAGGCTCTTTTGCTTATCCCCATATAAGGTGTTGTCTAGTTTGCGTATGTAGGATGTTTCTGCTTGGCGAATTAGTGTGCCCTGCAGTCTGGTGAGATGTGGGCTGAGCGTTGGAAATTGTCTTCTGTCTTCTCTGTTTGGTGCTAATGTGAGAATTGCGGGAGCCTTTTGAGAGGATTGACCTGAGCAGGGGCTCGACGGAAGAGGCCCAGCATGGTGCTTCTCGGGCGAGCAGGTTAGCCCCTTCACTGCCCTCCATTCCCACGAGCCCCGGTATCCAGATCACTCCAGTGGGCAGGTGCAGGTGTTTGTGGATTGCCTCACAGTAATCTTTGGGAAGTTGTCCACTCTGAAGTATCTGGCAGGCTTTCGTCGAATGTGTAAATATGATACATTTCCTTGCGGTGATTGGTGGGACTTCAATCGCCTTAATGATGGCGGCAAGCTCAGTTCACTGTGGCTCCGTCTTGATGGTTCGCATGCGAGTGATCATAAGGCAGTGATTGGTAGCGGCTATGGCTGCTGCGCTGCTTTTGATGGCAGCATCGGTGTACAGGCATGTGTCGGTGTTGGCTCGTTGAATGTACTCGCTGTAGTATGTGATGCGCTGTTCTCTGCATTCTTTGTTTCATTGGGGGGTCCACGTGCATTTGTATGGGGGCTATTCTGAGCAGTGCTGGGGAATTTTTGCCGAGCATGCTTGTAGCGGGCAGTGGGGTGTCATTGGGTTCGTAACCCAGCATCTGCATGATTCTTCTGGCTGATGTGGTACTACTGAGTCTAATTTCCTGCCTGCATTTATCTGATAAGCTCTTCTAGGATGTTATGGTTACCTGCCTTCTCTATGATCTACGTACTTGTGTTTGTCAGCACCCCTATTGCAAGTTTTGTGGCTTTGCTAATGAGAGTGTCAAGCTTGCTGTGCTGTGCCTTTATGAGATTAATGTATGGTGCGTGATAGCAGAGGCGAGACATGAGTAAGGCGTCACACAGCCACAGCATGTCTGTCTCATGAAGCCCTCGATGGCGACTGCAAATGCTGTTCAAGACCTGCTCAATCTGCTTTAGCAAGTGCTGCAGTCACCGCACCCCCTCCACCTCGCCGCATGTACAGGCCTAATAGTAGTTGTATGTCTTTGTGGAATGTATTGTGCTTTGTTGTATAGGGTGATGGGTGGGGGTCCCCATTGTGTGGTGTGCACAAGCAGCAGCTCCGACTTCTCCAGGACGCACTCCAAGCCAATGCTCGCAGCTGCCGCTTGAGCTGCACCAAGTGCATGTGGCAAGGTGTCCTGTATTTGCACTGGAGAGCCTTTGTTGATCATATGGTTATGTTGTCAGCGTAGTGTGTAATATATGGGTAGTAGAGCTGTGTGTATGCGACACGTTGCTAAGTTGAACAGTGTTGAGAGCACTGCTCTTTGCTGGATGCCCCTTTGCAAATGTGCGTAGGGGTTAGATGTCATATTGCCAATCTTGAGGGTGTATGTAAGATGCCTCAAGTAGTTCCGCACGTAGTTGTACATCTTGGCACCATGATTCACAATATGTATTAAACACCCCCAATTCACCAACCATACACAGCAACTCGGTTGAGAGGGACACCACAACTGACCTCACCCTGAGCAAAGGGCCATTGTCAGCTTCATGGTACAATGCGCATGACATGCTCATGAGCGACCATACTCTCTTGTGCATTACGGTCGACACGATCTTGTTTGCCAAGATGGTTAGAAAGCAGCGGGTCGTGGAATGGGATAAGGTGAGGCACGAGAGGTTGGCGGTCGGGGAGCACAGTTCTCTACAGGAGTGGACCAAGTTTCGAAGAACGATCTTACAATTACTTCAATTTCTGCTTGCCTTTTCATTTCGCACTTCCACTTCTGATCTGCTTTGAGCTCTTTGCAAAGATTTTGCATTGATTCTGCAAACAAGGTGGTGGGCTCATTATATGGAGCATCCCACTTGAGCTTTTTCAGAAGGGCCTGCGTCGATACCGATGGCGTGTGGTCGGGAGGGAACGTATCAATTTGTTTGCTCTGTGTCGTTTGTCGGAGGGGTGTCATGCGTGCGTGGACGATGTCCTCTTCTGTCAGTGTTGAGTGCGGTTGATTTTGACAAGCTTAAGAAATCCCACGCATGGATTTCATTAATGTGGCCCTTAACATTTTAGCTATCTGTAGTTCTTTTTTCACATGCATTGGAAAGGGTGGAGGGGCGGGAAGGAGTGCAGAGTGGCTGACTCACCTTCTGTTGATTCTGTTTAGATTGAGAGCGTGATCTGCGGTTAGCTGACGTGCTGTATTTTCATTCGGGGCTCAATTTGGGACTTGCTTCGGCTCTTGCTTCTGCTCTGGCTGGTGGAAGGGTTCTCGATGGTGACCTTCTTGGGTTTATCCTGGGCAGCGCTCCGCTCCTCCTCCTCCCCGAACTGCAGTTCCTTCAGGTACACGGCCTGCCACACTGCCTTGTCCGTGGTACGACGAACTTTGCAATCCGGGTCATCAGCTGGATGGTCCCTATTGCAATTAGGACAGCATGACATGCACTCATGTTCTTGCGCCAGATGGGTGATCTGTGCGCAGTTTCTGCAGTGGGGCCTGTTGGAGTCTGGGCAGACATTGGCGTAATGGCCTGTGCCGAAGCATATAGATATCAGTAGGACCGCAGCGATGGCCTAGCGTTAGAGCATCCGCCTCGTATGCGGGAGGTACCGAGTTCAAATCCCGGTGCCGCCGGGAACCCACCGGTTTTTCTAATGGGTAGAAATGTCCCCTGGCCTGGTGCTCGGCTGTCGTGGGGGTACACATCTCGAAAGAGGGCCCAATAGAGATTTCAGCTGTTGTCTCTGGGCGCCTCTTGTCCAACCACAGACGGCCTTGTAGACGAGCATCTGCCGCGGCTGTGGGAGGCAAGTGCTGCCGCCGGGTACCTACCGGTAAAATAGGTACAAGCGCGCTCCCGGCCTGGTGCTCGGCCATTATGGGACCTCAACGCTTGGAAAGGGGTGTTTGACCTCAACCCGAAGGCGTCCCCACCTCAATAGGTGCTTGGGGCGCCACATGGGAAATGGCCGCCATGGGAGCGCCACAGACATCACTTGATTTCCGTGCTCACGTTGGTTTCGACGGGAATTCAGGGCGCAGGCTCCTTTAGTGCAGAACTGCTCGCGAGGGTGGTGCAGGTAGCAGCGGTATATTCCACTGCCAAAGATGATCCTCCGAAGGTGAGGATTGCGACTGCTGTTCGGCCCATTATGCGGGCAATGAGGATTTTGAACTTAGGCACCTCGAGCTTTCGCATGAGTTCTGTCTTGGTGCCAGGTTCTATGTTATGAACAACCCCGTAACATGCATTGTGCGTCGAGGCTTCATAAATTTGCACGGTACTGTGGTTGTCGTTAAGGTGAATACTTGCTGTGGGGCAAAATTTTTGGGATACTTTGAACGTTATGCAAGTTAGGAATGCCAGGTTCTTCAGGTTGTCAATCTCCTCGGGAAGTGCCTTTGCTTCAGTAATGGTGAGTCGGGCCACATTGCTTAGCGCTCAATGAAGTGTGTGCAGGGCGATATTGAATATAATCAGGCCAATAAGGTCGGAGGATTAATTGTACTGCTTGAGGCAGACTCGCAGACTTTCGAGGCACCCAGGAGGTCCATCCATCAATGTAAGTTTGGTATCGGGGTGCCATTTCGGTGGTGACAAAGGTGTCGATCGGCCGTGCTAGAACTACACCTTGCGCCAGCGTAAGCCCTGTTTGAGCTTTTTATTGTCGGTTCTTCAAGCTGTTGTGTCGACCCAGTGACCACTGTCAACCCCAATCACAGCACAGGTAGCCAATGCACGCACCTGCACAATTGAAGATGACTGGTTGGGGTTGTGAGAGTCTGTACATTTCACAGCGATGAGGCGCGGCGGTTCAGAGGTGCCGCGAGTTGCTCTCAAAAGTTGAATCGTGGCTGCTGGTCTTCCAAGCACGCTGCAATTTGGGAGGGTTGGGCAGAGGGTGATGGGTGCACTTCACTGTGTCAATTCGGTATGTGCTTCAGAGCATGCCGACGGCACATCTGTTCACTTCGGGTGGCTGTGGTGTCGGCACTCATTTTTTTATCGGTGAGGATTGACTGCATTGTAATAAAAAAGAGCCCAAGGATGAACTTAGCAAGTTTTAAAATATTTTCCTGAGCCAGAAAGGCTCAAATACGACAAGGTACGTTTAAGCCCGTGATGTAGTGGCGGTGAAGTTCAGGCGCGAAATTCAAAAATTCGAACTCTGACCTGTATTTTCTCTTCTGAAAATAGACGCTTTGATAGACTACTTTTATCAGTATAAACTGACCAAGTTGCGACTGTGATTCTATGGCTAACCCACTGGCATTGCACCCCCCATTAGCTTGCTGTGATCAGGCTATGGATATTTGTGCAGCTCCTACCAGAAGTTGCACAAATGGAAATTGATAGTGCAGATTTAGATCACAACTACAGCTCGAAATTCCGCAGCATTGACTTCAGCAGGTAGATTTTTTTTCCACCATAGGAAGCGAGCGCTGAAGCCATAGAATATGCTATGAATAGTGGAGAGCTTCACTTCGCTTCATTATTTGAGAGACTGCATTATGCCACGATGGAGAGTGCCGAAGACCCTGCTCCACGAGCATGCTTTTCATCAACCGACATAGCTACCATTCCTGCTCACTACGAATGCATGGAAGACGTTGGATTGTCAACATCTGCAGTCAAGGTACTCCTCTGCAACAGATGCGACACTACAGCAGCAGAACAGCGGATGCAAAAATATAGTGCCCAGACCAACACGTCTTCGATAGTGAAAAATGCAAGCAAAAAAATGCACAACGTAAACATTATTTCAGCGCTCTGGCGAATGCAGATGCCTGTTGTCACCTAATATCAATGTATTTGTCACATCTGCTCTCCTTGCGCTAGCAACAATAAAGCGCTAAGCTTAATAGAAGGCAATACCTGAGTATTCTATATTCAAATCGACATTTAAAGCTAGTTCTTTTTTCAGAATATTCGTATTCAATTTGAAAATTTCATTATTCGCACAATTCCAAAAGAAAAGTCTTTGATGCGCTGCCAAAAAGTGCAGTGAGAATCCCCCTCCCCCCCATCTTTTGTAACTCAAATGCACAAAAGAGGATTAAGTGTGGCTTTCCTGCAATAGAGGTTGCACTGCCATGAAGCCACACCCGAAAGGAAGAGTCGCATTCCAGATGAAGCCGCACTGCAACAGAAAGCAGAAAAAGTGTAGGCAATACGACGTGCAAACCGATATTTCTTCACGAGATTTGAATTGCATGAAAATGTTTCTTGGGCTGCTTGCATAAACACATGAAAGCTGCTCAAGGTGATTACGATCATTTTATGTAGAAATAAACTGTTCAAGACATTCAGGAATGGTTTTGGTATACATATATAACAAAACTTTCACCCAGAGCAAAGTAATTGACAGTTACAGTTAATTTTGTTACGCTCTGTATGACGTCAAACAATGTTATAAAGTAAGTTTAACTTATTTCACTCACTAAAAGAAAGCAGAGAGTTATGAATCTCTGTTCTCTTTAGCAATCAAATAGTACATAGCGACTTTTGCACTGGAAATAAGGTATTTTTGCTTGAATATATAATGTATACTGGCATCTTGTCACACAATGTGCAAGACGTTTGTAAATACACAGGTTATTTGCACGATCTGTACACTTGAAATCGACACACAAAATATATAAACATATTTATTAACTCTTTATTAGCCTGCTGTGATGTTTCAATTGAGAAATACATTTAGCTGGTTCTTTCAGGCAAGCATTAATTGCTGTATCATATATGATACAGCATGCAGTTTGGAAAATTGGGCGAATTGGTGTTGATTCATGGCAGTGGGCAGCACGAACACATGGAAAAGTGCCCTTTGTACTAGAAATGAATTCGAAAGAATGGAAAACTGGGAGAGTTGTGTTGATTCATGGTAACGGGCAGCGGCAATGAGTAACATCGATTGGAGAATGTTTCCAGCAATTATAACATGGAAGCAGTGTTTTTGTCAATCTGCAAACTTGGAACAACTTGCTCAGCAGTAAGAGCACGTGCCCGCACCCAGTGCTACCGAACAAGGCACTTGCAAAGTCAAGCACCACATGCATATTGTGCCTTGTAAAAGTGGGGAGGTATACTGTCTACCAATTTCCCGCGGTCCAATATACATAGGCCGAACTGGGAGATGTACAGATGTAGTGCATTCCCACTTGGCCTTGCACCGCAAAAGTTGAGATTGTGCACCGACACTTAGTGAGGCTGAAGTGCTTCTCCAGCACAAAAATCGGAGGTCGCGTCAGCTGCTTGAAGCATACCACACAAAGAAAAGAAGTGCGTACATCAGCCAGGCGTCGGTATCACTTTTACAAAGTGAAGTAGCCGTGTTAGAAAAGAGCTAGGCACATGTGCAAGATTTTACAAGTGATTCCGAACTAGTGTGTCACGATACATACCTGGTATCAACATATAAGTTTTCTTATGCTTTTAAGTATTTGATATCTTTGCCGTTTGTATTGTTTTTCCTTTTTCTGTTGTCATGTCGTATGACAGCTTGGCTTACAGAATCTTGTTTGTATTTAAAAAAAGTTTTCTGTGGACAAAATTTAGTTGAACTTCAGCACTCGTCCTGTGTGGTTCTTTTTAGTACTCGTTGTTTGTGCTGCCCGTTACCATGCAGTTACAGGTTGTTTTGTGGAGGACAAAAAGATGTTTCCTCATGAAAGAACAAGCTTCGTAGCAAAATTTATTTGTTTGCATCAACTATACTTTTTATTGGAACCATTATTGGTGCAGCATAGGTAAGAAAATGAAAATGCCAGCAGTGTTAAGAATGAAAATAGCTTGGGACCTGCCATGTACGAGAAGCTAATAACAGAAGCAACAATTAAAAAACGTGTTTTTTGGGTGTGCGCCAAACTCAAACTGCAAAGCAAAAGTAAACATAAAACCCAGGTCTATAAATTGTCTGTAAAAAACAATAATTGAATAAAAGACATTGAAGACATGAATCAGCCACTCAAGGATGACATAAAATTTTAGTGAAACTTGCATACTGACTGGAGCTGTGAGAAATGCACTCAATTGCTTAAAGCAATGTCAAGTCATTTCAATGGTTCTGATTTTTTTTTTCAATTTTTCAGCAATTTTCTACTAAGCGTGCTGCCCGGCTATCAATGATTAACGTGGTCTAAAAAGGAAACTTCTTTTTCTTGGAGGGCTACTGAAGGCTGACTAACTGATTGTGTTAGCGAGATTGTGCAGCACCAGAACACCGATCGATGATAGCCGAGGTGGGCGCTGCTTTAGATTGTTGTTAATTTATAATTTTTTAGTATCACCTGATCTAACCACGAATACTTGTCATGAATTGTTCACTGCAGGCGCATGAGCAGTTTAAGTCTATATTACCTCCCGTTCATTCAATAAAATTTCCAGTTGAAACTCGGCACTTGTGTTGTGTCCACATCTTCCTTCAGCTTCGCTTTCAGTGCGCAGTTGCTTATTTATCAAATGTATTTTTGTATGGTCAAAAATATACCCGTAACTGCGTGGTGTATATCATATGTCATAAATTTGTAACTAGTCATTTCTTTAGAAAAGCGAGGTTGCTTTAGGCATATCTAGCCTAAACAAAGGTCGCACCCAATCAAATGCGACAGCTTATTATGTACAAGCGCTTCATCACTTCGACAGCTCAGTAGCTTCACTGAGTGTGTGTGTTTATCCTATTCTGCGTGTCACGCAGAAAGGCTATAGTTACTGCCAGGTTACTTCGTAAACGCAGAATCTCGAAATGCATTTATACGCGAAATTCCCAGTGGTAGATTCACAATATACTTTCACAGCGTGCAAATTTCCCGCGAGACAAGCGATGCTTCGGCACCAAAGTGAACCAGAAATACTGATACCGCGTCGTTAATTTGAAACGTTTTACTCACCACTTTGCGATTATCGAGTTTTCATATGCCCCCATCGCGACAAACACGTTTCACGACTGTAGAGCACGGCAGCGCAACAAATGAAGCAGGCGCGTCTTCATCGCGGCTGTGTTTCAAGTTGTGCAGCCGTGCAGCCAGCGTAGCTAGGGGCGAATGGACCTATCCGGCGTGGTACCTAGGCAAAGGCGATCCTTAGGGAGCAAAAGTGCCCAGATCCGAGGCGCCGCCGTGTTTCAAGTTCTCCCGAGCGGCGCCGCCACAGTCGAGGGCCCAGCTGCCCTGGAAAATGAATTACGCCACAGCGATGGCTTGATAAGGATAACGTAAGCTAATCTCGAAGGCCATGCTTATGCTGGCTGTAGACGGCGGAAGCAATTCAAAGGTAAAATACGTTATAAAATTTCTTTCTACGCTAAACTATAGTGTAAAATATAGATTGTTCTACGGTTATTTTGTCTCGCAACATCTATACATAGTGTGTGTAACCCGGCACAAAATTTTAGTATGCGAGTGTACTGGTTAATATTTTTGTAATCACAGAGGCCACAACATTCTCACAAGTATGCAGGTGGCGCTATTGTTTTTCCTCCGTGTTCTGTGATGGCGGTCGTATGGGCGGGGTGCTACTAGCGTCGCGTTTGCTTGGTCGTGTGTTTTTGTGTTTGCTGTTATGAAGTGGGTCGCAGTTAGCGTGCACAGAAGTGCCTGAAGATACCTTGTGTCATGCTGCAAACTCGCCGTATGCGTGGCGCGCCAGGCAAATGTGGCCCAACGATTTTATGCCGTGGAGTGCGGCCTCTTTGTTTTCGTTCTGGAAATTGGGTGGACGTCGCAAAGAAATAATGTGTGTTAGCGCGCCTCAGCTCGTCCACTACGCAGCGGCATTTATGCGGGGAGTAACATCGTCGACGCAGCACCGGCAACTTGGAGAGCGCTTCGCGACCGCGTCGTATCTTTCAAAAGGTAAGTAATCGTGCTGGGCTAACTACACGCGTGTTGTATGAGCTTCTCGTGTGTGCATAGCGTGCGCGAGCGTATGAAATAGAAGTCCCGCGACAACAGTGATACCTGTGCTGATGCTTGCTGACCGCTTGTTGTCAGCACTTAGTTACGCAAGTTTATTGCTTCGATGCGAAATTGAAAATCTTGATAAGCGTTTTCTTCCGATGAGAAATATAACGTTCGAAAATAATTGTGTTCATCATGTGCGTGCTGCGCGTGAGCTCCCGCTTTTCTGCTGAAGTTGCATAATAACGACTCATTTGCCTCTTCACCGATTCTTATTGCAATGACGTTTCCTTGCTTACATGGCAAGGAAGCTTGTTTCATATCTACTTGTCCAAGGAAACTTCTTTCCTTGCCATGTTTCCTTGACTCGACGTTGTAAATAATATCTGCTTACGAAGTTTTCGGTTTACGACAGTTTTAGAGAAAAAAGTTAAGCAATGAAAGCTTGCTACTAGTCCAACTTACTTTTTAAGACAAGATGTTTTGACATGCCTTATACGTAACTAAACATGACAGGGGAAATTAAACTGAGTCATGAAAAAAAATGAATTGTTTTGTAAACAAAGATGTCTTTGCTATGCGCTGCTGCGTGTCAATAATTTTACTGTGATCAAAGGGTCCCCATTATCAAGACATTCATCAGTGACTTCTACTTTGTGCTCGGTTGCCACCCTGCAATAATGCAAACATTGTTTTTGTGACTATATTTAGATGCTCCATGCATGTGTAGACAATTTGACAGCTTTATAAAGCTATGTGCCACTGCTATAAGTTAACACAGAACTTATTTTATAGTGGCGAGGCTGTGACCCATAACAGTGCCCACATAACGGAGGAGCCACCAGACCCCTTGGCTATGCCTGCCGTAGTGCAACGTGTAATCTGGATGGTCGGGTCAGGTATGTATGTAGTGTACGTGTTCCAAAAAGTAGCATCTCGGTATCATTCATGGAAAAGGTAATCGACATTAGTCAACACAGCTTACTAAATAGGCCAAATATTTATGCAACTTGCTGTTTATTTGTGTTCATAGGTGTTATGCACACCTTATTGTGTTCTATATAAAAGTAGACCTAACATGTCCTGAGGTTAAGTATATTTTCTTGCATCAATCGCTTGGCTGCAAGTTACATTTTAATTTTGCTTAGTACAGATTCTATTTATCACTTTTCAGTTTGGTTTTCTTGTTTTGAAACTGTTTCCTATGCTGTAGGGTTTTATTTCCGAATTTTTAGTGTTTACACTACACTCTTGTGCAGCTTCTGCGCATATAAGAATTCAAAGTGTAATGGGCCAAATATGTCATAGGTGTAAGCACACAGTGTGCTTACCATTGTTTAACATTCATATTCACGATTATTTCTGTCTTGTTCCAAGAATAACTGCCACTGGAAAATACACATTTGATGAGCTTAAACTTCTTGAAAGGATACATTAAGGCCAGTATTCACTGTGCTGCAGTTTACAGTTGTGAAGTGTTTTCTAGTAAGCTTGCTTTTTTCTCTCCCATTTTTTTTTATATTCTTGGCAAGCTATCCCCATTCATGCAAGTAGGCATTGTAGCAGTTGCGAGTCTGTGTCCAGTTACATTTTTCTTTTTTTTTTCTTCAAGTCAATACAGCATAGAACACATAGCTAACTGGTAGGTAGTTCATTGTATTGATGCTCTATTATTAAAAAAGCACACTATTTCGCACATGTCTGCTTGCTCTTGCCATGTTTGCTGGTTAATGCAATGTTGCTCGTCAAATGAATTTGATTTCAACTACACCATACAGAACATTCTGGTTGGCTTTAGTGTAATTTTAATAGTGACAATCAACCAACAAGCCCTAATTCTACAGCTGTCACGAAATATTTCTAATACTTTGGTTTCCTTTTCCATATTTTCTGTTTCATCCTGTGTATTTGGTCAGCACAGTGGGCATTCGGTCTATTCATTCTGCTTGGCGCTGCTCAGGTCAGAATATGTTCAACCTGCAGGTCCAAATTATAATGATATGTGTAAGACTTCATTTGCTGGCTGGATGAATTGAAAAAGCATTATATCTAATTCTAAGAGTATTTTTGTCAAAAATACCAGTGTCTAGAACAAGCATCATATGCACTGCAACTCTTATAGTTTTAAGTTCGGTAGGCAAATATCTGTAGGTATGTATACTTGTGCATATACTTTCTACATATTGGCTAGTGTTTTAGGTACACGAAAGAGCCTATGTTGTCACCACTCTCAAGTCAAATTTATGGTTGATGCGCCGCTTGTTTTTGTTGTGCACTTACACTTCTGTGGTGTCTTAAGCACTGTAGATGCCTGACAGCTGAAGTATTGCAGCAGTAGACAGTTTTAGTTTAGCGTACGCTATGTCATTGCGTACGCTATAAAATAGCGGGTCATCACTGCGCATGTGCAGAACGCTATCCGACCGATAGCGTATGCATGCCATTTCTCAGATTTAGCATTACCGTCTTTGCGTGGTTTGCGTAGTTTACGTTAAACATGGCGGCGGTCCCCGCTGCCCGCTTCGAATTGAATTTGGCGTGGCTTTTGCAGAATTCGCTTTGTTCGTAGCAAATGACTGTGTAAACAGCATTCGCTTACCCTCAGGCCGCTTTGACAACAGTGTAATATGGTTAACCTTGTGGAGATTTCGAGGTCGCTTCTCGTTTCGAACGACACGAAGCCTAACGAGGGAAACCTTCGAGATATGTCAGCGCCACCTGTCAGTGAAGTCGAGAGATAGGTGCGACGATGGCATATGGCCTCTGAGATCAGAAGATCTCACAGTCCAACTAAAACTGTAATAAATGTGTGCTGTTTAGCGCACGCTGTACTATAGCGTATAGGCGTACGCTATTAGTTGCATATGCTATACTAAAACTGTCTAGTGTCGAAGCTAACTGGCACTTACTATTGCTACAGTATGCCAACAGATACCTATCACCGTATTTGTGCATTTTCTGAGAACCAGCCGTGTTTGCTAGGTGAAATTTGTAGTGTACTTATGAGTTTCCCGGTCAGTTCATGTAACTTTTCAGGATAGAATTTACATGGGGAGGAAAAGGGTACTATACAACATGACTGCTGCTAACTGACCATTTATTTTGATGGAAGGATTAAAAATAGCAACACCGGATGTGTGCTTATGTTGTGCACAATTTCATTCGGGGGGAAGGCGTAAGTTGTAATTTAAAGGCATAAAATCACAATAAATGGTATTTGTGTAAAAAGGGAAGTAAATATGCGCAGACTAACTTCAATCACTTGTCATCTAGAAAGGACGCCTTTTGTTTCATGAATTGATCATGGGGTCTGGCTCGCATGTCTTGTTTATGTGGTATGCCTCACTGATCTCTCGTGTCAATTTTTCACCGTAGGTGAAAACAGATGATTTTAATCCAGCCTGAAGTCCTATCGTGGCAATGCACGGCCAAACTGGACGAGCATGCTGGTCTTTTGAGTGAAATATGGGAATTTATTTGGCACATTTAGTTACCGGCCAGTCTGCTCTGCGTACATTTCACCAGGTGTGAAAGGAATACAGTGAGCTGCCTCTCATACACACTAGACAAATTTGGTGGTATCTTTAACCAAGCAAGCCTCCCTTGCCTGCTCGCGTTTCTCAGTTCACTTGTGGACTGTCGTGCATATCCTGCCTACTTTATTTTTCACTGGAAATGTGCGTGCACAGCAGTCCACATGAGAATTGAGGCTTGCTGAGTTAAAGATGCAACCCAATTTGTCTTGTGTTCGTCAGGGGTAGCATAGTCTGTTCCTTTGATCATGTATATATTCGGTCAAATGTACATGAGGCAGACTGGCTGGTGCCTCAACATGTGCCCAGGAGAGCACCATAATTCACTCAAGGGCGAAATATGTTCGTGCCACTTGACGATGCACTGACACGACTGGTGCTGCGCGCCAGATTTCGATTGTTCATCTATGGCAACCAATTGACCATCAAAATCAGTGACGAATACCACATTAAGGAAATGGGACATGTGTCAGTTGTAGAGATACAAGCTGTATTTTGGCTATCACTAATTGCTGAGAGGGTGATTAGAGACAGTTACTAGGAGAGCTCTTCATCTGTTTGGCTGGCACAAACTGTACCTGTTTCTGCACTGCAAAAAGCTGAAAGACTCTACTTGGGCTCACTGAAACTGCTCTTTAAAATAAATTTGAAACAGGTTAAGCTATATAATTTTGTGTGCAGCCCCTACACTAATGCCACTGGACGTACATGCCATTTCCGGTTACATTTATCGCACGGTTAGACATACTTATTTTCGCTACCAGAACTTCTTGACATAAAACCGATGGCCTATTGCACAAGAAATAAAAGCACATCAAAACGCTTGGAGTGATGTCACATTTAGGTACGTTCATGTAAACAAAGCAAATTAATTGCTTTAATAAGGAAGTTGTGCAGACTGGGTGGGAATAGAACCTGGAGCGTGAAAGGAGCACGCTTCCCTTATGCCACGGCAGCTCTTTGGTTCTGGCTGACTTAAGGTGTGCCTAGTGCGTGTCACACTGTGCATGTCACATTGCAGCCATTTGGTTGACTAAAGGTGCTTTCACGTTCCCATACGTAAGCAGTCTTAATGTGTCTCTGCCATCTTTTATTGCTGGTACACCTAGGAAATGTTGTATACATTGGCAACGATAACTGGGGCCTGCTCCAGTGCCATCGCCGGGATTCCCTGTTCTGCAAAGAACTGGCATAACTGATGTGGGGAGCCCTGGCGCTCGGTGTAGGAGCCACAGGGGCTCCTTGTCGGTGCTTGAAGGACGGCAATGCTGTTGAGAAGTCGACATTGAGCCCCGATAAATTGGAAGCTGTGGGTGGTAGTATCATTCACATTTTTTCAAGTTTGTTTTTGTAATGTTTGTAACAATACATGTATTCACCGAAATGATTAACTTTTCAGGTGCATTTGATGCATATCTTTCTAAATCTGGTGCCGCTGAGGAGAAAAAATCATCTTCTTATGATTGGTTTTGGCCGAGCGGTTGAACCGAGTGACAAAGTTTTTCGCGTTTAGGTAGCCCAAGAAACACTATCATCTTTAAAAACAAACAAAAGCAGAATTAACAAACCAGCTTATTTGTGGCTACTCATGAGTTGCATTTCTTTGTTTAAAAGTGCCTGCGAAGTGGCGCTAACCTACTTATCAGGTCCAGAATTTTCGATTAACACCGCATCGATTAACACCGCTCGCGTTTTAATTTGGTTTTTCCACGGCCAGAACTTCCGTATTCGTCATCCGTGGATAGCAACGACAACTTTTGCAGTGTAGAGCAATATTCAACCCTTCTCCAGATATGCAACACCTGTAGCGTAGTTGTAGCCGGTCGTTCAGGCACTGAATTGCAGTGCAGATGTAGGCAACAACAGAACAGTCAAGACGAGAAACATGCGGCAACTCTTTAACAAAAAGCTTTATTTTTGCTGGCCCATGTTTATAGCCGTCAGTCACTGCATTGCACATGCGCAATTCGCACCCTTAGGAAGAAAGTAAACTGACAAGTGTACAGAAGGTGTGCTGATACACACAAAGCCAAGTCGCGAAATCTTTTCAGCCTCAATTATTTTACGTGTTAGTTGATCACCGCTTCTGCTGGAAACAGTACACTGAGCAAACGACGGTTCACAGTCACACGAACTGCAATGACATTCAAGCCTACTGTCACGCACATTTTTCTTGACATTGTATGAGTATTCTCTCAGCCGGTGATTGATACAGCGTCCCATTTGACCTATATACTGTTTTACACAAGGGGGATAAATAAACCACGTTGCTAACACAGGTGACAAACGGAATTTGGTGTTTCGTTGCATATGTGTGGCGTGCTGTGACATTGCCTTTCATTAGACAACTTTAGAATGATATGCAATTTTCTTGATATTGTGAGAGCTTATGAATGTAGGGTATGGTGGCCAGTTTTATGTCTGTCAGATGCAGTGACCACATACATGACCTCTACTCTCAAAAGCGCATGCACCGAGTGGTTGCCATGTGATCACTCCATCTGACAGACTTAAAGTGGCTGTCATACCATATATTCATAAGCTGTCTCACAGTATCGTGAAAACTGCAGATCGTTCCAAAGTTAAAGTTGTCTTCTTTGCACACAGAAGCTTATAAAGTTGTGTAATCAAAGGAAATGTTTCAGCACAGCACACAAGTGTAACAAAAAGCACAAAAATCTGTTCGTCCCCTATGTTAGCAACATGAATTACTGTACCCCTTTTTCTTGTGGTAAACAGTACATAGGCCAAACAGGACGCTGTATCAATGACCAGCTGAGAGAAGACTCGTACAATGTCAAGAAAAACATGCATGACAGTTGACTTGCATGTTGCAGCTCGTGTGCCTGTGAACCATTGTTTGCCCGGTGTACTGTTGTCAGCAGAAGCGGTGATCAACTAACACGTGAAATTATTGAAGCTGAAAAGATTGCGCGACTTGGGTCTGTGTGTGTCAGCATCTGTACACTTATCAGACAGAGTTGACCTTCCTAAGGGTGTGAATTGCGCGTGTGCAATGTGATGAGTGACGGCTATATACATGGGTCGCTGAAAATAAAGCATTTTGTTGGACGCCAGCACACGTCTATTGTCTCATCTATTCTGTCGTCAATATCTGTGCTGCAATTCACCAATATGTTGTACCAACAAGTCAAATTTATCACTTACTCATTGGAACTTTCTTTCATCACGAATGAAATGTGGTTTTGGTACTGTGGTAGAGCATTCACATCATTTGTTTTTGTTTTCTTCCAAGACTGAACTTGATGTAAGAAGCAGCCGTGGCATTGCAAGGAAGCTTTATGTTAAAGGAATATATTGATAATAACGTCTTAACTGCTTAGCGCAATAAAGGAAGTTGGGGGTATTTATTGTGCTTTCCTTGCTCTTGTGTCCAAACTTATAGCTATAATGGTTAGGTTTTACTGAAACTTGCTTTTGATGTTTTGCATTATTCTCCTTTGTAAAGTCACTATCGTTTGTTTCACAGTTATGCGAAGCTTAAGTTGTTTGTAAGCATTTTTATAGCCTGTTTTCACAGTAAACATGGCTTACTTCAGTGTTTCAGATGGCACTTTATAGTTTGATGTAATTGATGTCTCTGCAGGTTACCGCATTATTGACTTGGAAACCAGTGAGATCTGGATGCAAGTGAAGCTACCAAGGGAGGCACGTGTGCATCACTTGTGCTGCTGGCCATCCTATGCAAAAGTGATGGCTGGCTGTCAGTGCTTGGATGACTTTCTGTTACTCTACGCCTTGGGCTGTGTTGACTACTTCACACTTGCTGCCATGTCTGCAAGCTTAGGCAAAAAGACCGGCTGGATGCTTCGCAGGAGATAGCATCCAACCACAGTGTTACTGTGTTGTGTTGTACATTACAAAGTGAAGGAGGACAGTATTTGTGCTGTTATTAAGAAGTATAAATTGTGTTCTGTCATTGAAATAAGGGAACTCGACAAAAAGCAAAAAATTTCGAAGTCTGACCAACATGGCAAGGCAAAATATATTGTGTTGTTGTTGCAGCTGTTAGTAGAGCCTTAATGTGCGATAGAAGACCTTGATGTTTAATAGAAAATATATTTAAGTGTGTTATCTGTGTGTTATCAGTTTTTAAGTTACTGTTATATAAGTGTCATTTGTTTGCCAGGATGATGTAAGCAGACAGTAAATAAATGCATGGTTTGACATTATAACCAGGCTTGTCTATGGCATTCACTATTTTAAGGTGGACCAATGCATATTCATGGGTGCATATTCAACCACCACATATTCCTCCTGCACAAACAATTCCTACATACTAGCGTTTGTTCTTAGCTGATGTTGGCTATTATGCAATTTCTTGAAAGCACATGCAGCTACCGACGCATGATTTTTAGAGCAGCAAGTCGGAAGCAAAGACTGATTTTTTTCTGTGGTCTAAGCTTAAATGATATGTTTAAAGAAATGAACATTTGTGGAATATATTTACTTTCCTGCTGCGAGAACCTTAAATTTATACGAGAACCTCTGCACATTGGACGTGCATGCTGCTTCTCTTGCTGTTATAGCCAAAATAAAAAATTGTTCTTATGAACCACTTCGCAGCTTTGCATTGTGCACTTTTACTTGCAGTTAGCATTTATATGCTGTGCTATAGACAACAGCAAGACAAGTCAGGCAAACCACCATGTGAAACACTTTAAAGATTCTGGCTTAGGGCGCGTTGCTACTATATATAGTGCAAGACAGATGAGCTGCCCGTACAGCAGTGCTGTCAGCATTACACGGCTGACAGCACCGCAAACCCTTACATTTATATTTGTTTGACAGATAATGCATTCTAGTAGTTTTCATGTCATATATGCATGAAAATGTAAACAAGAACTGGTGAAAACAGCATTCTTTTACGTATAAAGTGTATCTTAGCCCAAGGTAAGGTACACAGATATCTTGGTAAGCTACACAAGATATATACGTAAAAAACAATGTTTTTCACTAATTCTTGTTTCACATTTTCATGCATATGCAACATGAAAACTACTAGAGTAAATTATCTGTCAAGCAAATATAAATTTAAGGGTTTGCGGTGCTGTCAGCCGTGTCATGCTGACAGCACTGCTGTTATGCATGTCTACAAATATTCTGCAATGTCAGTTGAGTGTTGATTGAACGTCACATACGTACGTTGCCTGAAAGCTCAAGTGACAAAAGGCAACATCCACATTACGTTGCCAGGAACTTCTGTTAACGTTATGTTAACGTCGTGAATGTGCTGCTCAACACTACCACAACGTTACGACCCAACGTTGCCTGGCTATCAAAAAAGAGGACATTAGCAGCATGTAGGCAACGTTCTACGCCGACATTTGTGCACATTCAGAGAACGTTACGGCAACATTTTGCGTTACTTGGGCTATGCCTGTAGCCGCGGTGGCACAGCACCGGCCGGGATCACAGAACCGGAACACAGCTGAACGTTTATCCAGGTATGGCCTAATAATTACCACAAGGAAGCAGCTATGGCACGCGTGATGACATCACCCTGACGTCACGGCATACGCGAAGTCCTTTCTCCTGGTTATATATTTCACTGTGAAGCAATCTTCCCACCTTAAAGTGAGGACCGGTGTACGGGCTTCCTGATACAGGTCGATCGACGAAGCGCAGCTGGTTCAGCCTCATACGATATCATGGGAGAATAAACCGCTAGATCTTTATCTTGTGAGGGTTATGCCACCACGAGGCTGTGTGGACGACGGAAGGTCATACATATGACGGTGGAGCTCACCCTCGGGCATTCAAACGGTGTTCTTACGGCATCCACTTCATTACTGTAGCCGACAGCCACTTTTCTTGCTCTAAGAATGTTTGAGCCCAACATGAGTGCCCGCTTTAGCTTGCTCTCTTCATTTGCATTCGAAAAGATAGGAATAGATATGGATCTTGTAACGCTATATATCTAGTAGGAGGGAGTTCAGGTGCGCATGAAAAAAGCCACTGGTCGTATTGGTGACTGATCACATATAGATAGGACCAGGGTCCTTCGCTACTTTTCTCCTGGTCATGAAACTCCCGCGTAACGCCATGGGAGAGCTTCATATAGCGCCCGCAGTAGCGGCGCCGCGGCGCTGGCGTCGCTAGAAGGCCGACGGGGAAGGTGGCCGCTGCCGCCGGAAAGAGGAGTGTCGGCGCGGCGTGCTGTTGTGCGTGGTTGTTTTTTGTTTCGTCTGAACCTGTCTCTCCATGTAGTGACATCGACACTTCGTAATTCACCAAAGCAGTGATGCCTAACACTTGTTGTGAGCCAGGCTGCCTCTCCGGATATACAAGGGCGTCGACGAAAACGTCTCCCTATTCTGTTTACCAGCCAACCCGCGACAGGTGGGAGCGAGCAATCCCGCGACAAGAGACTGCCGGGTTCTCGTTTGAATCAAAGTACTTTCGCGTGTGCGAAAAACATTTTGATGCCGGAGACATTATTCGTGTGGACGTGTGTACAGTCAATGGAAACGTTGTGTCACTGCCACGCGATCGACCCAAACTGGTAGAAGACGCCGTTGCGAGGATTTTCCAAGGCGTACCTGTGTACTTGTCTAAGCCCAAAGACCGTTCGCATGCACCGACACGGCGCCCTCCTGCAAAAAGGCGGCGAGCGGTATCTTGAAACTGCGCTGAAGCCGAAGTTGCGGCCGTCGCAACTGCAGACGTCACCGATCCAGCCGAAGAAGAAATTCGCGGTAAGTCTGGTACACACCTTCGGAGTATGCTACTTGCTCACTACGCAGGCAAACTGGCATCACTCTCCTTACGATATTCGTTCTTGGTCACTCTTTGCAGATGAAGTACGAACTGTGAATCGCCTTGGCGGTGCTGATGCAGAGTGCCTAACAGAGCACGCCGTTTGCTTTGCCTCAGAGCTGCAAAGGGTGAAGGCCCAACTTCGCAGTGTGAAGGAACAACTTCATTCGTGTCAGCAGACGCTCGCAAAAGTGGAGGTGCAGGCAAATGAAAAACGTGACATGCAGGAAACCATTCAGAAGCTATCGGGACGCGAGATGCTCATTATAGATCAGTACATCATGAAGGCAAACATAACGTCCACGAATTCAGTGCGGTAAACCCCTATTCCTTATGATTTTTTTGTTTTTTGTATACACTGCGACAGTGTCAGTGTTTTAGAGGTTTACTTGAAGCGCGGCATTTGAAATGAACGTGCTTACTTTTTGCTTAATGATCCAAACGAAAAAGTGATAGCGCTGACTATATATAGATGTGCCACGCCTACTCTTAAAACTGCAAGATCTCTTTCAACACAAAAACCTGCTGCTAACCAGGTAAACTTTTTAATAACACACACCAAAACAACTTGCAGAGTAGCTGTGCACTGTATAGATATGTCATAATGATTGTCTACCCATTTGATGCTGACGGCAAACACGTCTTGTTTTAAACGCAGTGAAGATCTATTATGCTTTCTGGTGCTTAAAAATTCTCACTCATGAAGTCACTAAGTGATAGAGCAAAATATTTGTGTTTCAGATTGATACCCTGGCAGTTCTTTTGGACGATATACTACTGGAGCCGGCTGAGTGCATGCAAGATATCAATCGTCTGGAGTCAACGAAGGACTGCATTTTGGACTACTTTGGTGGCTCGATTGCAAGAAAGTTTGCTAAAATAAGCTGCAAGGACTGCCTCCAAACACTGAGGAGCACCTCCCGAGAGCCAAGTGGACTGACCGAAATAAAGACTAGGGGATTTTTGCAAGTGCCATCAGACCAGCTGCTTTGCCTTCTGTAAATTGCGGACGAGCACCTAGAAGTGTGCACCGTGGACAATATAGCCTGTGCCAATGTCTACATGAACATTGTTGAAGACATGCTGCTGGACGACCGTACTTTGTCGGCCAGTGTTGGCTGCGCAACACATTTTGTACGCACTACGGTTGAAGTTGTGCACTTTTATTATTAAGTGCCGTTTGCCTTTTTTACACGCGAAAGGAATAGACTATTTCGTGCTGGTGCTCGTTCATCCTGTCCAGCCACGGGAGAGAGGAAAGCAGTGACAAATTATTTTTCCTGGTGTCTCGTTCCCTCTATCCGCCAACTTTTCTGCCACTCTATCAAACGCAATCTTAATTCCAACCATATGTGCACTAGTGCTTGCAGCACTTTTGGATTCTTGACGCTTGCTAGTAATTACTCCCTAATAATCGTATACCATACCCTCCATTCCGCCCTTTTACTAATTAGACACTGTCCTGCAAGGGTTAGCTTGGTTAGCATAAGTCAAAATGCTATCCACAAAGACCTGCACAAACTTGTTTTCTGTTAAGCAGAAAAAATAATATAAAAAGTTAGGCTCTAGTTGGATTAAGAAAACTGAGTATAAAGACGAACAAGAGAAACATGCAAAAAATAATATAGTTATTCAGTTTGATCGATAAATGTAGTCTTGAATGACCTAGTGACGATGGAAGCTCCAGGCTGGTTTCAATCTGCGCTGGTATTTTTATAAAAAGACTCGGGTGGTGTTTTCGGGCGAATAAGTGAAACGCCAACATTGAACTGATGATCACTGCGACATTAAATGTGAATGGCTGAAAAAAAATACACTCGCGCAGGTTTGAACTGATCATGTTTAAATTTTTATGCGTAAATGCAAGAACTTTCGCTTAGAAACCGCACCTATTGCCTATATCTAGCATGCGCAGTTCACAGCTGCTGCTGCAATCAGTGCCAAGATGACTTTATTTAGACGTACCTGTTCTGCGCGTGAAATTCCCATTGGCAGCTTCGCGATGCCCCAGAATAAACAGGCAATTAACAGGAGAATAAGCGCTGCGGACCGCCAGTGCGCAGTAGGGCGCACCATAACTTCTTGCGGAAGCAACGTTAATCTGTGGGTCAGCTAGGCCTAATCATGGTTCACTGTATAATTTAAGCACGATTTTAATCTCCTAAGCAGGAATCAAGAAACGTAGGTATAGGTACGAGCACAAGCGAAATTGCAACACTTGACGGGCAGCCTTGGGTGAACCATTCCTAAGAATCAATGACTTGAAATGATAAACAACTCGCATGCTTTCCTATTTGGTCAAAAGTAAGCACTGCTATATTAAGTTAGCGGACACAGTGAAATAAAAATGTGAGCGAGGTGTTTTTCACGGCAAACATTCACGCGAATGCGCGACTGCCCTTCCAAGCGCGGCAGATCGGTGCCCTTCAACTCACAGCGGCGCCTCTAGTGACAGCTTTTGTCCCTATATGAAATTTCGGCGGTAGTTTCATGACCAGAAGAAAGTATAGAAGGACCCTGATAGGAAGAAAAGTCTTGGAGGCGACTTGTGTCAAACTGAGACCGGATCTCATATCCTAAAGATTTCTGAGAGCGTGACGTTTCATCTTTCTGGGGTGTTCTACGCTAGCTAATGATCAGCGGCTAAATTCCCTAAGCTACGCTGCTATCATTCTAAGGGAAAACGTTCAGAGCGAGGAGAGACCAAAGCTCGAAATAAGCGACAAGGAATAAAAGAATCGCTGTCAACTGATAGCATGATGGCAAATCATGCATCTTAATTGAGGCTATATTCTTACGGCAAATCACTGGACTCACTTATTGGAGAGCTTCCCTTCCCGGGCGTCTGCAACAGCACCGACACGCGCAAGAGTGCTCACCCGTTCACGGCACCACCGTCAAAAGAATGGCAATGGAAGTGTCACGCATTCTTCTCACGTTTCTGCGAGGAACCGGACTGATGAACACACGGTGACAAATGGGGCGCAGAAAGACACGCTCAGGTGAACCAATTCCTGGCCAATTCAGCCATGGTACCCCCAACTGTAGCCACATCACCACCACCACCACCACAACCACCAAATTACAAAGCCACTAAATATTTTATTGCGATAGCAATTATATGGACACTTCAACGGGATTTCTGCCGTCGGCGTTGCCGTCGCCGTCGTCGTTCCCGTCGCCGTGATAAAGTCCAAGGGCGATAAAATCGTCGCCCAACGCTGTATGCGCGAGTGAAAGCGCGCGGGGGACGCACGCTATCACGGAGAGCGAACGCACGGCGGAAAGCAAACGCGACCGTCGCGCGAAAGGCCGTGGAGGTATGGGAGGGAGGGAAGCGGGGAGACGCTGTGCTGCGGCACCAAAGGCGTATCTTGTAACCGGGCGTAAGGGGAACTTGCCACTCAATCTCCCACGCGAAAGCAAGAAAGCGGGAAGGCAGCGTGGGAGGGAGGCGGGGGGCGCAGCTTCTACTCTGCCAACAACTGCGCTCGTACTTTGCCCGCGGCTGTGGCGGCCGGCCGCACCGTCTGTTATCTCCACATGGCTGACCTTTGTATGCGCTGTGCATTCGCCGCTCAGCTTCCGTTAAAGCGATAGACCGCACGAACGTTTTCCCGCTGCGGTGGCTGCGCTTGCTGCCAGCGTTTTGACAGTCGTTGTCTGCGGTCATTGAGTGTGATCTATTCATGTTTGGTTGTGCGCGCTGACACCAAGCTTGTTAATTCAGTTAGTAAGCGAATGTGTCCAAGTTTATGCAGCCGATAGAACTACTATCCCTACTCTTACAGCTCTTTATTAATTTGCTATCGCAATTGATGCTTCGCCTTTCGGGCGAAACTGCGACATTTATTTTTTACTTCGATATTAATTACGGAAAGAAAATAAACAAAAGCTGCTTATTAACTAGTTCATATTGCCTCAATGAAAGGACAGCAGCACCTGTATGTTAATAGGTATTGCATGGCACGCAGTTGCCGGTGCTGTTTTAATGCCGCACACAGTCTCAGTATCTGCTCCCTCAGCAGCCGGTACTATTTGTAAGGTGCTGGTCGACAATGTCGTCGAGCGCCCACCGACAAGGAAACGAGCATCCTCTTCGAATAGGATTCCTGTCGAGGACATGGAGAACTATGTAAGCATACGCGAAAGAGAAAGCAGAAAAAAAGCCGTGGATACTAACATTCCCAAAATTATGACAAAGTGTCACTACGTAACAACTGCAAGTGAAAGTTTACGTGCACACGTTTACGTCGTATCTACGGTCATAGCTTCATGGCATCTCATCCGCTGATAAAACACGATAATGCCTCGCATCAGGTCAAGATCTTGTTCTGCGGGTTCAGGCGGCCGCATTTTGACAGAGGTGAAATGCACAAAGGCGCGTGCACTTCAATTTTAGAGACCGGTGGCGTGGAGCAGAAGTAGAAGACCGGGCTTCCAATCCGCAGGTTATAATTTCGAATCGTTGTCCAGTTCATTATATTTTCAGGCATTGAGTGACGCCTGACACAGGCAAAACAAATGTCAAGCGCCAACATGGTTAGGGAAGCCCAGGTGCAGCCCAATTAGGAATGCCCACTAAGCTTCAACAGACACTCCCTCACCAGAAGAGTAATTGGCGATCCTTGATTCTTCAGTCGGCTACTACCTCCTTCATGATATTTGCATCTAAACCATCACGCACAGTCCCCAATGGCTGCGGAGCACCTTACCAAAGTGGTGGTCAGACCTGCCACACGGCACACGGTGCTAAGAATCTCTGCATCCCGACCGGCCGCCCGCCACTGGAAAGTGAAGCGGAAAACGTTCAACACGGACACCCTTACGAGTGAAGCTAGCTTATGAGGGCTATTTCACGAATTATCAGTCATTGCCTGGCATATTATTGGTCTTAGTAAGGTTAGAAGAACTAGTGAGGTTTATACAGGGCCGACTAACGGCCACTTACTCTGCTACATAGGTCTTCCAGATAAGAGAGAATTCGGGGTAGGATTTCTAATCCTAAGGACATAGCGTGAAACAAGCATGACTTCTACAGCGTTAATGAGAAGGTAGCAGTCGTAATAAAGTCAAACAGGATATATAGATTAAAGGTTATATTAAAGGATATATACATATAGCCTACGCTCCAACCTACAATCATGATGATGAAGAAATAAACTGTTCATGGCGATAAAAAGTGGTCAAAAAGTAGGCTGGGGATCATGCAAATTGGCAACTACGGCATTCATGCTAGAAACACTGTAGGAGATGTGTTGGTAAACTTCGCGGCAAGGAATAGGCTCCGAAAAATGAATACATTCTTCAGGAAGCGCAGTAACAGGAAGTGGCCCAGGAAATCCCTAAAGAATAAGCATTAAATAAATATATTTCATACTCTCTGTCAATCACAGCATGGTACAGGGTGGAGAAGTGTTGATAGGGTAAAAAGCAGTGGCCATAGGTTAGTGATGTCTAGGGTTTCTCCCAATTTCAAGAGTAAAAGACCAAAATTAGTCATGAAGAAACAGGTCAACCTAGAAGCAATAAGGGTAAAAAGCAGACGGATTCCGGCTGTTGCTCACAAAAAATTACTGCAGCTTTAGAGCAGGAAGTTGAAGATAGCAAAGAGGCAGCAATTGAAGTGGCAGGTAAGGCACCAAGGCAACCAGGAGGTATGTCTTTCCAAATAACAAAAGACATTATAAGAAACGACAAAACGTGGAAAAGTCAGATGGAATTCGCAGGACTGTTAAATCTGATCAACAAGAAGTAAGGAAAAGATTGAGCAAGAAGTAAAAAATATGCTTCTTCTTCTGCTTTCTGGGGTTTTACGTGTCAAAACCAGTTCTGATTATGAGGCACGACGTATAGCTGATACGTCGTGCCTCATAAGGTGATACGTCGTGCCTCATAATCAGTGAAACAGGCATAGGTGATCTTCTAGTTGACATTAGGAGAAAAACGGGAACTCGGCGGGCCATGCACTTTTTAGGGTAGTGTCATGAAGTGCGCTTAGTCGTCATCGACAGATGATCAAGGAGTTGCGAATTTACGGCGGCGCGCGAGCTGTTTGTGCAATGAAGACGACGATGACGACTTGCCATGTGACTTTGGCGCGAGCGCGCTGAGCAGCGCAAGAAAAAAAAAGGAATCTGAAGAATAAGAAGTCCGGAAAGACACGTCAGCGGGGCGGTTCGAGAATGGCTGCTGGGGTGCGGAGGTGTATGCGCGTACGGCCAGGAGGACCCGAGCGTACAAGGCCTTCACCCAACCGCATTGATGTTGCCCCGATGGCCTGGTGTCTACCTGGAACGACTTAAACAGGGACCGTTCGAGGAAGGCTGCTGGGGTGCGGAGGTACGGGCTTGACGGGCTCCTGGACCCGGGCTCACAGAGGCCTCCACCCAGACGCAAAGCGCTTTCCCGGCGACCTGTGGCGTCTCTCTTAGTTTGCGGAGACGGGGCGGCGTTGCGACGACCAGACAGCTGCACGGCTCGGCAGTCCTCGAGCGTCTGTGAGTGTCGCTCCTATACCTTCTCCATCCAGACCATTTCCAGAAGGAACTTTACACCGGTGAACTTTCTTTCACGATTTTAGGGAGTATAACCGGACTGTATAGCCTTCGTGTCCACTGCGTTCAGTTTAAAAGCGTTGTGTTGAACCTCGCACTGTTTGATGCGTGCACAGGGTTGCACTTAAAGTTGGTGACTATAACATGAGCCAACTCACGTTCAGGTTCAATAAATTAATCTCATGTCCCTGCTCTGTATTGTTTGATGCTATTGTTTTTGATATAAAGTGTAATTTTTGTGTTTGTTAATTTGCAGCTGGCTCTGTTTCTTCTTTCTGCCCCGAGGCAACACCTCGGCCGGTAAAATAAGACAGGAACCAAATTCGTTACAAATGGCATCCGCTACGATACAAAGCCAGCTGTAAATGAAAGATTGTAATTGCAAAGCAAATACTCGTACCTGCGTCAGTATGAATGCCGTTGAGTTGACCTAAATAGTAGTCAGGTTGGGACTCACGGGAGAGGAACTCAAAAGATGGGTTCAGAAGAAGCTGATAGCAGTCGAGGAAGAGCTGATAGCAATCGAGGAAGAACGAATTGCTGTAGAATTGTTTACAAAAGAGGTGAAAGAGAAAGAGGAGGTGGTGGCACAACTGCGGTTAAAGTTACATCAAGTGTTGTGGCGCAAGAAGTATGTGCAAGTTAATACTAGCAGCGAAGCTGCTGCATTGTGTTTTGAGTCCAGGGACGCTCAAGGTGACAAAAATGATGTGAAAGGGTCGATAGCCATAAGGGAGCTAGCCTGCTTGGAACAAAATGTTCCGTTACTTACAGACGTCACTGGTTCAGACCCTATGCTTCTAGATACCTTATTTTGGGATAGTAGTGAGATCGCAAAACGTAGAATGGGCTCTGTAACAACACTATCTACACCAGGCATTGATGACAACCACTCAGTTACCTCAACGAAAGTGGACGCTTCAGCAGAATCTGATGCAGATAAAGATCTCCAGACATCTAGTCTCGTCAATGCAGAAAAGGTATTGTCGAGAAATGACTCCCTGAAATCCGACAATGTGGTTGCTAATTCGGCCGGTCCATGGTCAGAGCACAGTCTCTTTGAAGAAGACAAAATGATTGGGACTAACATTGTAGCGAACGACAATAGTGTGAGCAACACTAGACGTGGTCTTATGGCCACGGGCAATCCTGCACCACTGGCTGTTACTAGACCAATCGTGGATCTTGATTCCCTCGTTCGTAAAGCCCATGGTACTTCTCCTGTTGACTATTCCTATTATTTCAATGATATAACTCAGCTACATCGCAATAATGTGACAACCGTTTTCTGCAATAGAGTACCTGATGCAAAGACTGCAGCTGTTCTATACATTATGAGACAACCACCTCTTATAGAGCTTATTATGCATTCCTTCCGACCTCGGATGTGAGTATACGGACTATAGGTGCCATTTGATAATGGCTAGGCGGCTTACACAATGTTCAGTCGCGATATTTGTGTTTGGTGTGCCATATTATATGCGTGTTATTTGCGCCCAAGTTTGGTTTAACATGGTGTATGAAGTGTACAGTGTAACTAGATGTGTACAGTGGGTGTATCGTTACTTGAGATAGGACTCTAGGAACTATCATCAGCATTCGAGCTAGGGTTGACTGCTGACGTTATGGACTTGTGAACCCCTTAAACAGGTCACGCGCACATGTACAGCGTTTTTTGTGCCGAAAAATCTTCGAAAAGGGGGGCTTATGTCATGATGTGTGCTTAGTCGTCATCGACAGGTGATCAAGGAGTCGCGAATTTACGGCGGCACGCGAGCTGTGTGTGCAATGAAGACGACGATGACGACTTGGCATGTGACTTTGGCGCGAGCGCGCTGAGCGGTGCAAGAAAAAATAAAATCACAGCATATCTACGGGGTGAATGATGATGAGTGTGGCCAAGTTCCGGGGGATCATTCGGGTAAACCACAGCTACGGACGAGAGATAAAGAGAGCGCGCGTCGGGAACGACAGAAAAAGAGAGCGCGCGTCGGGAACGAACGCCCTTATGTAATGCAGCGCCCCTAGCTACGGACGAGAACGAGAGCGCGCGTCGGGAACGAACGCCCTTGTAGGGTGCCTCGATGCCCAGCGCCGCCGTCCAGGGTGAAGACAACCCCGCTGGCGCCGCCATATTGAGTCACACGAGCTGAGACTCAGCTACGCTTGCGTTCATAAATAGTGTTACTCGCGGCGCACTTCCAAGTTCTTTGCCTTGATGAGGACTTTTTTATCGGTATCACATCTGCACATCTTTATAACCAATAGCCGTTAACTCGTCGAAGGTCCAAGACGTAAATGTATGGCACCGGGAACATGCCCCAAGTTGCCTAATTCAATTTACATTTAACATGCCGTGTGTATGTTTGAAATACGCACAATTTTTTTGCGCTTCGATGCTTGGTATATAAGGTTTGCGACCCCCTGTGTGTGGAAGTTTTTCTTTTTCGCTGTTGTATTTTGGTTTACACGTCACGCCTCCTTTACCGTAGCCAGCCACTCGCGCGCGGCGGTTAGTTTCCTTTGCGTTGCGCGTGCTCTTCGCGTTCGTTGCAATTATTTGACGATATGTACGCGCAATTTTGTTTTTTTTCCACAAAACTGTGTGCTGACAGGATTAAGCTGGTGTAAAAATAACTGCGATGTGAAAATAAGGTTTAGTTAGTGCTGTAGTGAAACATGTAACGTAACTTGTCTGTGTCAATCTTGCGTAGTACACACAAGAAGACCTAGAGGAAGAACTATTGCTTCGATTTAAGGAGATTTCAGAATATTATAAGGATAAACATCGCATGTACCCAGCGCCCGCCAAGGGCCTGGGGAAGGCCAACGAACGCATTCTTTATCGGCTTTTCACAAACACGATGCTCTGCCCAGCAATCCTCAAACATTTTGACCCAATGGTCACCGGCACGTGCCACTACTGTGGGGAGGTGGCAGACACTTTCCACATGGTCTGGGCCTGCCAAAGTAATCCAGCCCTTACCCCCAACCCCAACCCTACCCGAGAGGACTGGGAGGCAGCCCTGCTTGGTTGCTCAGACCTCCAGGCCCAAAAGGCCTTGGTCCAGAGAGCCAGGCTGGCGGCTTCGACTAATGGGGTCCCGGACTAAGGATCCCACCCAGTATGCAGGGCCCCACAGGGGGGCCCACACCTCTCTGTACACACAATAAATGCTTTTTACCACCACCACACAAGAAACCAAACGATGCACAAGATATATTTACTTATAATGTCTAGTACAATCAATCATGAAAAAGATATGTACATGAAAAATTATATGTACTGTGTGGCGCAGACGAGATAAAAAAAATTCGCAAGGTAGGCTCGACACACAATTCGGAATAGTGAGTTTTTTTTTAATATTGATTACATGAGGGGGGTTTCAAGTGAGTACATCAACCTTATTACCCACAATATAAACCGAAAACAAGAATGTAAACAAGAAAACGCAACCGCGGGTAATATTAATCAAGATATCCAGCCAGAATACATCAGCTACCATCGAATACGTCGCATCAGCCAAACACATCGATGGCGAGTACAGAACATTTTATAAATAACCATTAGAACACTGATAACTACATTGAAAAAATAAACAACACTGCATACATATCGCGTACAAAAACCGTAAATGAAACTAAGACAGTCAAATACAGATTAGCAATGTTTTTCACTTCGAAAACATAGTCCATGATGATGTAAGGCTGTTGACTTTAACAGACGGCGCCCATCCTGTCGATTTCCCTCGTACTGGTCCTCTTCAAAGTGTTTCTAAGTACAAGTAAAACAATAAAAGTGATTATTGATATGAAAAGTTGCCTTGTAAATACAGCTAGAGAACCCATTACAGTGCTTAAAAATAAATTTTCGCAGAAGTAATGCTGTATTACCTCGCTTCACACGTTTCGAAGAAATGCACAGGCTACAACAGACACCATGCCAGAAAGCGCCGAAATATTTTGGTCCCATGATGCCCCTTAACTCTACTACACCTGGGCATACCGTGCACAGGCATTTAAAGACCGTCACAGTACCCACTACGATCGGGAATGAGCACGAATGACCATCGGCTTACGAGCACCACGCTACACATATATTCGTCTAAAAAATCAGCTATATAACGTAACAACCTGAGATCCGCAAGATATCTGCTGAGCATAGAGAAAATCACAATGCTTCGCTTGCCACGTACACAACAGCCGCTCTCCCCAGAAGAAGCACTGCGTTCTTTAGTCCCAAATAACCAGTAGCGAAAAAAGAAACTGAGGGGGAAAAAAAGAAACAAGAGACACACGATGTGTGCTTCCCGTAAAAAGTAAAATAGGTAGTTTACATGACGATTTGTCGCTAATGTAAGGCTATTTCGCGGCGAAGCATTTTCGTCAGTTCTTAAAATAAGGGTACTACTCGCATAGACTGCGCTGATCAAAACGGCAAAAGCCTATGCGACGCGCGCTCGCAAACCATAGGCTACTCAGCATCGGTGCAGTGCTTAGTTCGTGAGCGAACGTAGGTACGTGAGCGAGGATCAGAGAATACTTTCTTATTTATGAAAAAACACGATGCGATAGTCTAAACTTTCTTGACACTTACCTCGCAAATGTAGGAGGTATCCGTTGCCTTCCAGTGATACCGCTTTACTTGGGCTTCCCATCTCTTCCTTCGCTCAGGGTCCCGGGGGAAGCGTAAACAACGAAGCCCTTTAGGCGTCGATCCGGTGCACTTGGGAACACAACAGCCCGTCATGTCGACTCGATGCACTTGACAAGCTTGTCATTCATGCGGCTGAACACTGTCCAGCAAGTAGAAGCGTCAGCGAAGCATCCGCGCGCACTGTGTCTCGAACTAAGCACCGGCACCAAGCACTCGCAACCGCTCGCTGTGACTCAAGATGGCGTCACAGCGAGAAAGCGGCGGCGCGGGTGCGGTCAAAGGATGGCACCACCCTGAACGGCGGCGCTGGCATCGAGGCACCCTACGCCCTTGTGCTCCGCAGCGCCCCTAGCTACGGACAAGAAAGAGAGAGAGCGCGCGTCAGGAACGAGAGAAAGAGAACGCGCGTCGGGAACGAACGCCCTTGTGCACCGCAGCGCACCTAGCTACGGACGAGAGAGAAAAACGCCGGAAGCGTTCTCCGGGAGCCGGAAGCTGGCTTCCGAAACCGGAAGCGGAAGCGGAACCGGAAGTGGAAACGGAAGCGGAAGTCGGCTTCAGGTTATACTATACATATACATATATATGTATATATGCGTATACATACATACATAACGGTCTCCATGCCAACCAGAGCTACGGACTTCTAGTGAACACTTCATAAAACTACATGCGTCGTCTCTTGCACGTACGGACACACAACGCCATCTATTGAGCAATTCATAAAGTAGAGGTGGCTACATACTACTACTACTACTACTACAGAGGAGGGAACGAGCCACACCTAAGGAGCTTCGCCCCAAAAAGGAATCTGAAAAAGAAGTCCGGAAAAGACACGTCAGCGGGGCAGTTTGAGAATGGCTGCTGGGGTGCGGAGGTGTACGCGCCTAGGGCCAGGGGGATTCGAGCGTACAAGATCTTCACCCAACCGCATTGATGTTTCCCCGATGGCCTGGTGTCTACCTGGAACGACTTAAACAGGCACCGTTCGAGGAAGGCTGCTCGGGTGCAGAGGTATGGGCTTGACGGGCTCCTGGACCCGGGCTCACAGAGGCCTCCACCCAGACGCAAAGCGCTTTCCCGGCGACCTGTGGCGTCTCTCTTAGTTTGCGGAGACGGGGCGGCGTTGCGACGACCAGACAGCTGCACGGCTCGGCAGTCCTCGAGCGTCTGTGAGTTTCGCTCCTATACCTTCGCCATCCCGACCATTTCCAGAAGGAACTTAACACCGGTGAACTTTCCTTCACGATTTTAGGGAGTAGAACCGGACTGTATAGCCTTCGTGTGTACTGCATTCAGTTTAAGAGCGTTGTGTTGAACCTCGCACTGTTTGATGCGTGCACAGGGTTGCACTTAAGGTTGGTGACTATAACATCAGCCAACTCACGTTGAGGTTCAATGAATTAATGTCATGTCCCTGCTCTGTATTGTTTGATGTTATTGTTTTTGATATAAAGTGTAATTTTTGTGTTTGTTAATTTGCAGCTGGCTCTGTTTCTTCTTTCTGCCCCGAGGCAACACCTCGGCCGGTTAAATAGAACAGGAACCAAATTCGTTACAAATGGCGTCCGCGACGATAGGACAAAGCCAGCTGTAAATGAAAGATTGTAATTACAAAGCAAATACTCGTACCTGCGTCAGTATGAATGCCGTTGAGTTGCCCAAAATAGTAGTCAGGTTGGGACTCACGGGAGAGGAACTCAAAACATGGGTTCAGAAGGAGCTGATAGCAGTCGAGGAAGAGCTGATAGCAATCGAGGAAGAACGAATTGCTGTAGAATTGTTTACAAAAGAGGTGAAAGAGAAAGAGGAGGTGGTGGCACAACTACGGTTAAAGTTACATCAAGTGTTGTTGCGCAAGAAGTATGTGCAAGTTAATACTAGCAGCGAAGCTGCTGCATTGTGTTTTGAGTCCAGGGACGCTCAAGGTGACAAAAATGATGTGAAAGGGTCGATAGCCATAAGGGAGCTAGCCTGCTTGGAACAAAATGTTCCGTTACTTACAGAAGTCACTGGTTCAGACCCTATGCTTCTAGATACCTTATTTTGGGATAGTAGTGAGAACGCAAAACGTAGAATGGGCTCTGTAACAACACTATCTACACCAGGCATTGATGACAACCACTCAGTTACCTCAACGAAAGTGAACGCTTCAGCAGAGTCTGATGCAGATAAAGATCTCCAAACATCTAGTCTCGTCAATGCAGAAAAGGTATTGTCGAGAAATGACTCCCTGAAATCCGACAATGTGGTTGCTAATTCGGCCGGTCCATGGCCAGAGCACAGTCTCTTTGAAGAATACAAAATGATTGGGACTAACATTGTAGTGAGCAACACTAAACGTGGTCTTATGGTCAAGGGTAATCCTGCATCAGTGGCTGTTACTAGACCAATCGTGGATCTTGATTCCCTTGTTCGTAAAGCCCATGGTACTTCTCCTGTTGACTATTCCCATTATTTCAATGATATGACTCAGCTACATCGCAATAATGTGACAACCGTTTTCTGCAATAGAGTACCTGATGAAAAGACTGCAGCTGTTCTATACATCATCAGACAACCACCTCTTATAGAGATTATTATGCATTCCTTCCAACCACGGATGAGAGAATACGGACTACAGGTGCCATTTGATAATGGCTAGGCGGCTTACACAATTTTCAGTCGCAATATTTGTGTTTGGTGTGCCATATTATATGTGTGTTCTTTGCGCCCAAGTTTGGTTTAACATTGTGTTATGAAGTGTACAGTGTAACTAGATGTGTGCAGTGGGTGTATCGTTACTTGAGATAGGACTCTAGGAACTATCATCAGCATTCGACCTAGGGTTGACTGCTGATGTTATGGACTTGTTAACCCCTTAAACATGTCACGCGCAGATGTACAGCGTTTTTTCTGCCGAAAAATCTTCGAAAAGGGGGGCTTATATCATGATGTGCGCTTAGTCGTCATCGACAGATGATCAAGGAGTCGCGAATTTACGGCGGCGCGCGAGCTGTGTGTGCAATGAAGACGACGATGACGACGTGGCATGTGACTTTGGCGCGAGCGCGCTGAGCGGTGCAAGAAAAAAAAAAGGAATCTGAAAAAGAAGAAGTCCGGAAAAGACACGTCAGACGAAACCGGAAGCGTTCGCTGTGGCTCCTGTCTCTTGGCCAGGTTTTGGGTGATATTAGGCTTTACTAATCTTATTTATTGAGGTATCACTTACTCTAACATCAGCTTCATCCTAGGCTAATGTCCAAGAACTCCCCCGGCGGGGGTTTTTCCCCTTGGACGGCCTCTACTCCAACGGATGAATTACCTCTAGATTTGTTCATCCGCAGGGGTGTGAGCAGCATCCCGGTGGCTCTGGTTCCTTCAAATGGAGGCTCTATACGTCTGACCAACCCCCAGGCGATCCAGAAAGCTCTGCAGGCTGCTACATCTTCATACCAGACCATCACGGAAGTGAGGCAGTTCGGCCGCGGAGGTATCGTGTGTCGATCGCCAGACCAGTCCTGTGTCGCGGATTTGCTTAGGATGTTCATCTTTCGCGTCATTACCGGTGAGTGCCTACATCCCTGCTCACCTCGCCTGCACTAAGGGAATAGTCAGAGGTGTCGATGCTGATCTTTCTGCCGCTGAAACACTAGAGAGGTTGTCTGGGACTGGAGTAATTGCTGTTTACCGATGCAATCGAATGGTAGACAATAAGCGGGTCCCAACAGAATCGGTGATTGCAACTTTTGCTGGAACTTCCTGCCCATCAGAACTAAAGGTGTGGCCCCTTGTATTCAGATTTGAACCCCTGGCATCGCGTCCGCTCCAATGCCGTAATTGCTGGCGGTACGGCCATAGTATGGCAGGGTGTAAGTCTAAACAACGTTGTTGCGCATGTGGGGACGAACACGCTCAAAGTGATTGTAGTGCCCAAGAAGAGCGATGCTGTCTCTGTGATGGAAATCACCCAGCCGATTATTCTAACTGTTCTGTTAGGGCTCAAGAATTACAAGTGATTGAAATAATAGACCGACGACGCTGCTCTAGGATGGAGGCAATAAACATTGTGAAAGAAAGGGCATCTGGCTATGCGGGGATTATAGGCAGACAAAATTTTACCGCGGACCTATCACTTACTGCAACTATAGAGGCCGCTGTGGAAAAGGCAGTTACCAAAGCTATGGAACGGTTGGCAATGAGCCTGGGTGAATGTATCTCACAGGCCATCTCTAGTCATTTGTCTCATTTGATGCAAACTACCTGCCCAACTCCTGTGACAACGCAAACAGTTGATCCTGAGCACCAAGCTAGTCATAAAAGCTCAGATATCATTCCTTCCAATGATGATATTGAACCTTCGACTTCATCTTCCAAGGGCCCTACAACTGGTAATCTGATTAACACAGATTTGGAAATGACAGAGGTGGAACTAAATTCTCGAGCATATAAAAGAACCATGTCTTCTATCAATGAAGACTCTTCCCCCGGTCCTCACTCAAAAGCTAAGAAAAGTCAGTCCAGTGCTGTGCTAAAGCAAAGCATTCTACAGAAGGCAGTTTCGGCTGCTGCACTTCCCAAAACATAGGATCGCTAAAAGTGCTTCAGTGGAACTGCCGCTCTTTATACTCTGCTTCAGTAGATTTATCTTGTCTAACTTCTCAACTTAATCCTGATTTAATTATGTTACAAGAAACGTGGCTAAATTCTGCGAAATCTTTTCAAATAAAATTCTACAGATCATTTCGTTTAGACCGTCCTACAAGAGGTGGCGGATTAATTACACTCATTTCATCTAGAATTTGCCATAAGGCTAAAATTTCATTTCAAGTTTCTACTCCAGAGTGTGAAATCCTAGCGATAGAGCTAGTTCTTCCTGGATGTTGTCCCTTCACCGTAGTTAATGCATATTTTCCATCTGGCGTACAGGACATTAGCACACTGGATAGTGTTATTAACTCTTGCGGACGTGAAATTCTAATCGCAGGTGATTTCAATTCTCACCATATCTCATGGGGTTTAAGAACAGATTTGTGCGGCACCCGATTATGGAACTGGTCGTTGGACAATCGGCTAACGTGTGTTAACTCCGGATCTATTACGTTTGTGCGAGGTCAATCTTACTCTTCAATAGATCTTACATTCTGTGGCCCGAGTCTTTCCGTAACTTCTTGGTCGACTGTTGAGTGTTCGACAAACAGTGATCACCTTCCAATAGTATTTGAAGTTGCCCGTCCTGTAACACTTATGAGTGACCAGGTTCGAACTTTTATAAACTACGACATTTTTAAAAAATGCTTACGAAATGCCCTTTCATCTCTGTCTGATGCGCCTACAGAACAAAAAACCACGATTATTTGTTCCGCTTTGGAAAACTCTCAAAAAAAGGCTCAATTTGAGATTAGATTGAATAAAAGAAATTCTTACAGCCCTTGGTGGAATGAAGAATGCACCCGAGACTACAGAAAGAGAAAAGCTGCTTGGAAAAAATTATTACATAACCAGAGTCCGCAAAATTGGAGTGACTACAAATTTTTTCGAGCAGTCTTTAAACATACAGTTTCAAAAGCCAAATATGAATTCGACTGTAAGCATTTTGATTTCCTGTCTAACAATAAAAATAAGCGCGCATTGTTCCGATTTCTCCGCAGTAGAAAAGTTCTTCCGCGTCAAATTAATATTGACTCTATAATCTTAAGTAGCGATGAAAAAAAACAATTACTATAAGAAATTGCGCAGGGATTAGAGCTTAGATTTTCTTCCGTATTGCCAAGTTGTTATCGCTTACGTAGGGCATCAGATGATTTTACAGAAATCTCTATGTTGGAATTGGCTGAAATTGTGGAGCGGCTTCCTGATTCAGCTCCCGGCGTGGATGGGGTAACATCTGCTATGATCAGAATCTTATTTAAGGAAGCTTCTAATGATCTTTTAGCTGTTGTAAATTACTCTATTCGGTTTTCATGGATTCCGTCTGCGTGGAAAATCGCTAAAATCATCCCAATTCTTAAAAATCATGGGGAAGGATATACAATAGATAATATTAGACCAATTGCCCTAACTTCAAATTTGGTTAAATTAATCGAAAGAATTCTATATGCCCGTATGATTAAATTTATACAGAACAAAGACTTGCTTAGCCCCTGCCAAATTGGATTCCGACCATCATGTTCCATTTGGCATGCTCACGTGGACTTAGAAAGTAGAATAAAATTAGCACGGCGACAGAGGCAAATAGGTGCTCTCGTGACGTTAGACATTTCCAAAGCATACGACAGCGTTGAACACTTAATCGTATTAGATATATTGCGAAGTCTAGAGATTCCAAATTATTTTTCAAACTGGATTGATGAATTTTTAAACGGAAGAACATTTTACTGCTCTCTAAGAGGCTTTTCCTCGAGTATTTATAATCAATCACGTGGTGTTCCTCAAGGAGCTGTCACTTCACCATTACTTTTTAACATTCTGATGTGTTCCATTCCTCTTCATCAAGATGTACAAACATACGTATACGCAGATGACATTGCTTTCTTCGCATCAGACAGTGATATCCACTCTCTATATTATCGACTACAAAACTACCTCTATGCCATAGAAACCTGGTTAAACAAAATTCGCCTTTCACTTAACGTTAGAAAATGCTCGATATTGGTTTTCCCTCTTAACAATCCTGTTAACATATCGCTATCTTATCGCCTCGAGACTATACCTCAAGTGGAGTCTGTGAAATATTTAGGTGTAGTATATGACGGTTCCCTCAGCTGGCTCGGCCATATTGACCAAATAGTTAAAAAAGGAGTGAGAGCCGTTGGTATGCTACGTAAGCTGTGCAACAGTCGGTCCGGAATGCGGAGAGATCCACTTTTAATGATATATAAAATGTATGTGCGGCCCATTTTAGAATTTGGATGTGTATTATTTTCCGGTGCGCCAGCTTATAAATTACGTCCCCTTGTTCTGCTTGAGCGGGAAGCCCTACGACTGTGTTGTGGATTACCCAAATGTGTTGCCAATAACATACTACACCAAGAAGTCAGGTTGCCCTCAATATTGTGTAGATTTCGTTTACTGACGGTACAAACAATCTTAAAATTGTATGAATCACCTATTACAAGATTAGAATACATATTCATTTCCCAGCCTGCACTATTCTTCGGAATACACTGGCCTCGTTTTCATACACCCCAGGTGGTCTTCGTACAAACATTAATCAATCCCTTAAATGTACGTATCTGGGAGGTGCCGCCTATTTGTGATGTGCGAGAAAACCTACAAATCATATATGATGACATCTACCCAAACAACGCAAAACTCCTTTCTTATAATATATTAAACGGCCTATTACAAGACCATTTATTAAGTTTATCAATAAGTACGGTCATTGCGACAGACGCCTCACAGTGTGAAGAAAAATCTGGAATTGGCATTTTCTCTCCTGCTCTAAATTGGTCATTCGCAATCAGGATTCCGGACTTCTTTTCCGTATTTCTGGCTGAATTTCTAGCTGTAGTTCTAGCCCTACGCAAACTAAATTCATCAATATCAGCGGTAGTAATAATAACAGATTCTTTATCTTTATGCTCCTCGCTCACAGCAAATAGTGTCACTAACCTTTTACGTACATTTCATTTTCTAGTGCCTGCCCACATAAATTTAATTAGATTGCTTTGGGTGCCTGGACATAAAGGATTAGTCATGAACGAAATGGCTGACAGTCTCGCGAGAGCGGCCCTCAGTGGCCCTGTATTACGATTACTTCCTACAATAGCTTACCTAACGGCTGCTAGATTCAGGAGATATTCAATTATTCAAGACTTCTTGAACCCGGCTGTACCTAATTTCTCAGAATATCGACACCTCCTATTTCCTTGGCCCAAAAATTCCTTTCACACCAGAAAAACTGAAGTCATCTTTACCCGATTACGTTGTCGGGTACCAATATTAAACTTCTATCGTCACAGGGCTGGTCTGGTGCCCTCCCCTCTGTGCCCATTCTGTGGAGAAGATGAAACAATAGATCATTTTTTCATATTCTGCCGACGTTTTTCTTCCTTAAGGAAAAATATTCTAGAATCAAAATTTACACAGCTTGGTTTAAGTTTTTCTATTCTAAACATCCTTTCTTTAGGAGCCTCCTCTCTTGGAAAGTGCCACAGGGATATTTGCTCAGCCGTGGAGGAATTTATAAATGCTTCAAATAGATTTTCTTGAATTCTTAAATATTTTATTGTTCATTTTCTCCATTTATCTTTACCGATTTTAGTATTTAAAAAGATTGCCTAATCCCACCCAAATCTTGGCCAATCCCCCGCAGTGGGTATGCGCCATCAGATAAGGCATACCATACCATACCACACGTCAGCGGGGCGGTTCGAGATTGGCTGCTGGGGTGCGGAGGTGTACGCGCCTAGGGCCAGGAGGATCCGAGCGTACAAGGCCTTCACCCAACCGCATTGATGTTTCCCCGATGGCCTGGTGTCTACCTGGAACGACTTAAACAGGGACCGTTCGAGGAAGGCTGCTGGGGTGCGGAGGTACGGGCTTGACGGGCTCCTGGACCCGGGCTCACAGAGGCCTCCACCCAGACGCAAAGCGCTTTCCCGGCGACCTGTGGCGTCTCTCTTAGTTTGCGGAGACGGGGCGGCGTTGCGACGACCAGACAGCTGCACGGCTCGGCAGTCCTCGAGCGTCTGTGAGTGTCGCTCCTATACCTTCGCCATCCAGACCATTTCCAGAAGGAACTTTACACCGGTGAACTTTCTTTCACGATTTTAGGGAGTAGAACCGGACTGTATAGCCTTCGTGTCCACTGCGTTCAGTTTAAGAGCGTTGTGTTGAACCTCGCACTGTTTGATGCGTGCACAGGGTTGCACTTAAAGTTGGTGACTATAACATCAGCCAACTCACGTTGAGGTTCAATGAATTAATGTCATGTCCCTGCTCTGTATTGTTTGATGTTGTTTTTGATATAAAGTGTAGTTTTTATGTTTGTTAATTTGCAGCTGGCTTTGTTTCTTTCCGCCCCGAGGCAACACCTCGGCCGGGGAAATAAGACACGAACCAAATTCGTTACAGGTAGATAACCATCGGGACAATAGAATTAGAGAACGGGTGCCAAGCGAAGGGAAACGCAGTTGATAAAATTAGGAAATTTTCAGCCGAAAGTTAAAATTAGATAGCACAATACAGGGGTAATCAGAGATCGCTGGAAGAGGACTTTGCCCTTCCAGTGGACATAAAAATAGGCTGATGATCGTTACAATGATGCTGAATCAATCATAGGTTGCTGACAGCAGGGCCTGTAGCCCCAAGCTACGCTGTCTGTCAGAGCCCTAGTAGCACCTCTTAGAAGTGAATACTTATCATTCAGCATAACCACAATGGTTGGCACCAACATTTCTCTAAATTTAACAGCTTCATAAGAGCAGATGTAAAGTGCACGTCAGCATATTCTTGTTGGTTTGGGATCAAATCAGTTCAAGTCATCGATCTTGCTACACTGACGCACCTTGTTCGGAGCCGTCACTGCACGTTCAGTACGAGACGCCAATGTTGAGGTGGTGGTGCCCAAGCGGCGACACACCTGTCTGTAAACATCCCAATGCGGCCTCGCAGACGAACCGAACAGCGGCTCAAGTGCAGCAGTGCGTTAAAATTGCGGAAGAATCCTAGATGTTGTAAAAACGTCATCAGCTGATATTTATGTCCATTTCAAAATGAAGCCGATATCTAAATAACACTAACTTGCGCTAACTGATTCCAAATTATGCCTGCAAATTTCGTAATCTCGTCACGTCACCTAATTTGCTGCCGTCTTCTACAGCACTTCATGCTTGCAACCACTCTGTATTTGTAATGGACCACGCATTATGTGCCCTACTAATTACCTGGCCTGCCCAGCTATAATTATTCCTCTTTATGTCATCTACCGCTACCCCCTTTTGCTGTCGGATTCACACCGTGCTCTTCATGTCTGATAACGTCAGGCCTATTATTTCTCGTTCCCTCGTTTGTTTGAGTGGACCTTCACTTGTCAACTTTCTCTATTAACCTACAAATTCCTGCATTCCATGTTAGTATTGGTAGAATGCAATGATTGTACCCTCTGGTTTTCAACGACAGCGGTGAGCTACCGGTCATGATTTGGCAACGCCGGCCGTATGCACTCCGAACTATTTTCATTCTTTTGTAAATATCGTTCTCGTGATCAGGGTCCCATGTAAGTAATTGTCCTACATAAGCATACTCCTGCATAGCTTCTAGAGGTTGACTGCCAGTCAAGAATTCTTGTTCGCTCGACAGGCTCTTTAACATTACTTATGTCTTCTGCATATTATAATTTGCGACGAGGTTTGTCGTCGTTGACAACATTGCTGGAACGCTAGGTATAGGAAGGCACTTCAAGGCTGTACGTAGGACGGGCTCACTCGTTATCACGGCAAGGTCCTTCACCTTCCTCTTCAGTCGGCAGATACAAAGGAGCGCGTCTGCTTCATTACAATGCCCCGGGAACGAAGCGTAGCCATCCTGACCACTCAGGGTGCAGAGAAGATGAGCGGGTCGTAATATGGTTTCAGGCGGTTGACATGTACTTTCTCTCGCCCACGACGACGCAGGTCTGGTGACACTGTGATCGGCTCCAAGATGTAGTTGACCGGTGAAGTGGCATCCATGATACGGTACGGACCATGATAACGCGTCAGGTGTTTGGAAGAGAGACCAGGAACGTGGGCTGGTATCCAAAGCCAAGCAAGCGAACCAGGAGCAAATTTGGGTGGTGGTTGACGAGTATGCTCATGCCGTGTCTTTTGTCGTTCTTGAGTCTCACTAGTCAGGGAACGTGCCAGCTGACGACAATCTTCAGCATACTTGGCGACTTCAGAAAGCTGAGTGTCCTTGGCGGCGTCAGGTTGGCACCGCAGTATGGTGTGCAAAGGGCATGAAGGCTCACGGCTATACAGAACTAAAAACGGGGGAAAGCCGGTAGTCGCTTGCGTCGCGGTGTTGTATTCGAACGTTACAAGGGGGAGGACGGTGCCCCAGTCGGAGTAGTCGGATGAAATATACATACTCAACATGTCGCCAAGTGTGCGGTTGAACCACTCGGTCACACGGTTGGTTTGGGGATAGTACGCGGTCTATTTTCGGTGATGATCCTGCACTCAACGAGGAGGGCTTGGATGCCCCCCGATAAGAAGACGCAGCCCCTATCATTCAGTAGTTCTCGGGGAGAACCGTGGCGAAGAACAAAACTGCGAAGGATAAAAAACCAACTTCATGGGCGGTCGCTGCCGGCAGAGCTGCAGTCTCAGCGTAGTGAGTGAGATGATCTACGCCGATAATAATCCACAGATTTCCACACCCGCTGTATGGAAGCGGGCCGTAGAGGTCGATGCCGACGCGGTCGAACGGACGAGTTGGGCATAGTAGCGGCTGCAACGGTCATGTGAACAGCCGTGTAGGTGTCTTGCCTTGTTGGCATGTAGTACAAGACTCAATGTACTTTTGCACAAAGTTGTACATGCCTCACCAATAATTGCGCTGACGCAACCTTGTGTAAGTTTTGAGGATGCTGGCATGAGCTCTTAGGGGATCAGCGTGAAAAGACGCACAGATCTCAGAGCGCATATGACGAGGTATAGAAAGGAGGCAATTCTGATCGTCGCGCATATAGTGGCGGCGATATAGAATGTCATCTCCTACGGAAGTGGGTTGCTTGGCAATGCAGTGGTTGTGTCGAAGAGACATCAAACCGAGTGGCAAGGTAGTCAAGTAACATTGCAAGTGTTGGGTCCTTGCGCTGCTCTGTAAGCATGTCAGTGATGGTAAGCGGTGACAGGGTGGACGAGGAATCTGACAAATACGCCAAATCAGGTGTCAGTGGGGAGCGGGAGAGCGCATCAGCGTCGGAGTGCTTGCGACTGGAGTGGTCATGACGCGAATGTGAGCGAAGCGCCCAACGTCCCGAGCGTCCTTACTGGTCTTTCAAGGAAAAAAGCGAACAAAGGGCGTGGTGGTCAGTAACTACGTCGAAAGAACAGCCGTAACGGTATGGGCGAAACTTGCTTAGTGCCCAGATGATCGCTAGACACTCTTTCTTTTGTGACGGAGTAATTGAATTCTGCTTTCTTTAGAGTAAGGCTCTCATAAGCGACGACGTATTAATCATAGCCAGGTTTCCGTTGCACTACGACCACACCAAAGATAACACCGATGGCGTCAGTGTGAATTTCCGTGGGAGCAGCAGGGTCATAGTAGCGAAGAAACGGTGGTGAGGTCAACAAGTAGCGTAACTGCTGAAATGCTGCATCACATTCAGGTGACCACGATTCTATGCCGTTACTGGCGGAAAGTAAACTTGTCAAGGGTGCCATGATGCATGCGAAATTGCGTATGAAGCTACGAAATTAGGAACATAGGCCTACATAATTTCAAAGGGGTTGGATAGACGTGGGCGTTGGGAAGTCTGGAGCAGCGCGGAGCTTGTCTGGGTCCGAGAGGACGCCGTCTTTTGAAACAACGTGACCCAAGATGGTTAGCTTGCATGGAGCAAGACGGCACTTTTTGAGGTTGTGCTGTAGGCTGGCAGAGGTGATATAGGTCACAATGTCATGCAGGCGAGCAATGTGTGTCAGAAAATCACTTGAGAAGACGACCATGTCGTCGAAGTAACATAAACAGGTCTTCCATTTGTGGCCGCGAAGGATGATATCGATCATACGCTCAAAAGTAACAGGCGCGTTGCAAAACCCGAAGGGCATGACGTTTAAACTCGCAGAGGCCATCGGGTGTCACAAACGCGGTGTAATCACATCCGAGACAGTGGATAAACATCTTTTCTCGTTAGCTTCTTTAGGTGTCTGCAGTCGACACAAAAGCGAATGAAGCCATCTTTTTTCCTTACCAATACGACAGGTGAAGATAAAGGACTTTGAGAAGGACGGATGGCTCTACGTTTGAGCATGTCGTCCACTTGTTCCGTGATGATTCGGCGCTCTTCGGCGGAGGCACGATACGGGCTCTGTCGCAAGGGTGAGATGGAACCGGTGTCCCTGTTGTGAGAATCAGTGGTGGCATGGCCCCATGACGTTTGATGACATTCGAAAGAAGTAAAAAACTTTTGAAGGAGAGCGAGAAATTGGCGCCGATGAGATGGGGAAATAGCAGGGTCGATAGCGTTGTCAAAAACCACTGAAGGCGATGAGTCGGAGACAGAAGTGATGGCGTCAACGTAACAACGGTGGGAGTCAGTAGGAACCACGAGATCATCAACGTAGTTGACCGCTTGAAAGTATCCAAGGTAAAGTATGCAGTAGGCTGATCGGGTACTGGTAGTCGTTGGTGACCAGCATCACAGTTGACCCAGATGTTATAGCGAGCACGGCAAACGGAAGAATAACGCCCTTGCGCTTAGCCAACCCATCGGACGGCGTGAACACTACAGTGGCATCAGATTCGGCAGCAGACGACAAGACAACATACATCGACGTCTCGAGGGGTATGGTTGTGTCGGCATCAACAATGAGTTTGTCGGCAGCCTGAGGAGAGGCGGTCAGCAGGGAAACAGATAGTGGTCAAAGCGACACTTCTGCACGCGAACTGTCAATGACAGCACGATGACATGACAAAAAATCCCAGCCAAGCATGAGGTCGTGAGAGCATGATGGTAGTACGAAACACTCGATTAGGCAAACACTGCGTTGATAACGACACGCGCTGTGCATACAGCTGACGGGTGAATTCGCTGCGCGCTGGCAGTGGCGAGCACCAGGCCAGAGGGAGCTTTATTCACTTTTATTAGTTCACGACAAAGGCTCTCGTGAATGACGGAAACGGCGGCTCCGGAATCGACTAGAGCCACTACGGGTGCTCCCTCTACAAAAACGGCAATAACATTTTGCGCCGAAGATTGAGGTCTTGAGAACGTCGATGTACTTGCAGTTCGCATTGTTGCAAGTGTTTTACAGGGCGTAGAGACAGGGAAGCAAGGTTAGACAAGGATGTTTATGGCGAAGTAGTTTCTTAGAATACTGCGATATCCTACGGTTAGCATAAACAAAAGAAATTCGATGCACTGAAGTGAGCGAAATGTGCGATTACTGTTTAATGTGAGGGTTAATACCGGTGCAGTAAGGATACAAAGTCTGCAACACATTGAACGTTTATTTGTTTTTGTGCAGGAGAAAAATCATACATCAGAAAAATGAAAAAAAAAGCTGTTGAAATAATTCTTCGAAAACAAATTGGCAATGCTGTTTATTACCAGTCAAAGCGTTAAATATGCTATTGTAGAACATTCAATACGATCTATAGTTTGCACGTTCGCTTTGCGAGCTTTATAAGCAGTCGCGTTTGGCAGCGGAAGTAACGTTGAAATCAGATAATTCATTGGGGAAAACGAGCGGCACCACTTGACAGCAGCACTTGTCCGTAGTTTCATATTCTTTAAATTGTTCCGTCCGCAAAAGCCTACCGCACTACAACTGTGGCGTTTTCGAGTAGCTTGTACAACCAGAAAATTGGGGCGACATCCGAAGGCCATGTCTTCCCGTGAGGGACACCTCGTAGTATTTGGGAACTCGTAGCGTGTGTGAATAACGTAAAAGCACGCAAAAGTACGTACTGTCAGAACCCGACGCCAACGTAAAAAAGCGTCGCGTGATTAGCAACGTAGCATGTCAACAAACGCATACAAATCACACAATCGAATATGACCTACGAGTTTTTATCGGCGCTGTTCGCGTGTCGGTGCGGATCGTACGCACCAATTGCGCAATCCACGACTCCACTCAATTAGTTGCACTGTTCGAGGCTTGTTGAGCCAACATTTATAGACAAAAAATGTATCTATAAACGTTGTGTTGAGCTACCAGCGCCATTTCCTAAAACAAACGGCGAAATAACTGTCGGCGCAAGTACGGTGGAAAGTCGCAGCGACCGCCGCGACGTTGCTACGCTGCGACCAACCGGCTGGTCGCAGCCGAAACTCGCAGAATCCGCCCTGCGACTGTGATTTTCGTCGCGTGCGACGGAAATGGCACTTCGGGTGCGATGAAAATCGCATCATGTGAAACAGCCATTACACCGGTGCGGCTTAGTAAACCTATATTTCTGGAGATATCGTAGACGGTGACATGGTGGACGACACGAAGCTTTGGCAGCAGTTTCAGCCCACATGTCAAAGCGCTTTCAGAGCTGATTAAGCTATGTCCAAACGGTGCAAGCAGCGTATATGGTGCTTGCTCTAAAGGCGGGGCTAAATGTCTATTCGTAGCTATCCAAACTTTCCGCTCATGAATTGAATGGCGATTATGATGTTTTGGTATTCGTTCTTTTTGCCAAATATATGGAAGCAGTGGCTTGTCACGTTTTTGACGCAGTAAGGTTCCTCGGTGCGGTCACTATGATTATTTTCAGCATAATCGCTCGTGCGAGTGCTGAGTTCTGTTTGATTTGTTCTTGCTGCGACAAGGCTTGAAACGTAGCTGTTCTGAACATTTTAATCATTTGTAGCAAAGGCGTATTATCGCTAGTAACTCACTTACTCTTGTGGACCGTCAGGAAACATTCGGCTTCGATCGTTCGCTCGCTATCGTTGTTGTACCATCAATTATTGTTCGTATATCATCACGATCATCAGCTTGTATTTATATGCATTGCAGAACGAAGGCCTCCCCTGCGATCTCCGATTACCGCTCTCTTGCGCTCAATGATTCCAACTTGCGCCTGCAAATTTCCTCACTTCATCACCCCACCTAGTTTTCTGCCATCCTCGACTGCGCTTCCCTTCTCTTGGTATCCATTCTGTAACTCTAATGGTCCATCGGTGATCGATCCTACCCATTACATGGCCTGCCCAGCTTCATTTTTTTTCTCCTAATGTCAATTAGAATATCGGCTATCCGCGTTTGCTCTCTGATCCACATCGCTCTCTACCTGTCTCTTAATTAGGCCTAACATTTTTCGTTCCATCGCTTTGTGCGGTCCTTAACTTGATCTCGAGCTTCTTTGTTAACCTCCAATTTTCTGCGCCATATGTTAGCTCCGCTAGAATGGAATGCTTGTACCTTTTTCTTTTCAATGGCAGTGGTAACCTCCCAGTCAGGATTGGGCAATGCCTGCCGTATGCACTCCAACCCAATTTTATTCTGCAAACTTCCTTCTCATCATCAGGGTCCCCTGTGAGTAATTGACCTAGATAAACATGCTCCTTTACAGACGCTAGAGGCTGACTGGCAATCCTGAATGAATGTTCCCTTGCCAGTCTATTGAACATTATCTTTGTCTTCTGCATATTCATCTTCAACCCAATTGTTACACTTTCTAGATTAAAGTCCTCAATCACATGCTGTAATTCGTCTCCATTGTTGCTGAATAGGACAATGTCATCTGCAAACCGAAAGTTGCTGACATATTCGCCATTAATCCTCACTCCTAAGCCTTCCTAGTCTACTAGCTTGGATATTTCTTAGCATTAGAGAGATTGTGTCTCCTTCCCTGACTCCTTTCTTGATAGGTAACGTTCTACATTTCTTGTGGAAAACCAAGGTAGCTGCGGAATCTTAGCAGATATTTGCCAATATTTCCACGTATGCCTGCTGGACTCCTTGATTACACAATGCCTCTATGACTGCTGATATCTCTACTTAATCAAATGCCTTTTCGTAATCTATAAAATCACATAGACAGGCTGCTTCTTCTCCGCAGATTTCTTGATTACCTGATTGCTGACATGAATGTGATCCATCGTAGAATATTCCTTCCTGTAGCCACCCTGTTCTCTTGGTTGACTGAAGTCAAGTGTTGCCCTGATTCCATTGGAAATTGTCTTGGTGAATTGTTTATACAATACTGCAGGCAAGCTAATGGGTCTATACGTCTTGAATTCTTTAATGTCTTCCTTATGGATTTGTTTACTGTTGGCGTTCTTCCAGCTCTCGTACACTTGAAGTCGTTAGGCATTGTGAATAAAGGGCCGCAAGCTTTTCAAGGATGAAATTGATAGAGAACGGCCGCCGCCACAGTGTGGCTACACTGAGGACAAGGAAGATGACGGGTGCTCCATCCACCTCCATCGGTTGCTGCCTATAGTTTCCCTGGTAAGGGCTGGGAGATCGGCCCCGGGTGGGACCGGTGTACTGACGGCGATGCGGCGAGATGTAGCGGCCTGGTGACGGTGAGCGTGAGGGTCGTCGGGGTTGCCACTGGGCTCCGGCGAGGTAGTCGGCAATGTCGCGCGGTCGTTCACCCCGCACTGGACGCGGCGCGTTGACGGCGAACCCTCGTAGGCCCATCTCGCGGTATGGGCATCGGCGGTAGATATGACCAGCTTCCCCGCAGTGATAGCAGAGCGGGCGGTGGTCGGGGGCGCGCCAAATGTCCGTCTTTCTCGGGTAGCTGCGCAGGACGACGGACGGGCGTGCTGGCGGCGGCGGTGGTGGACGTCGGAACTGCGGCGTTACGGGGCCCTGGCGCGAGCGCGGAGGGGGGCCTTGACGACGGGCGACGGCGGTGTAGGTCAGCGCTTCCGGCTCGGGTTGCGGCGATTCGGGAAGTCCTAGCGATTGCTGGATTTGCTCCCGCATGATATCGGCGATGGAAGCAACTTGAGGCTGCGACGACGGTAGCAACTTCTGCAGCTCTTCGCGTACTATCGCCCTGATGCTGTCTCGTAGGTCGTGGGAGAGTCCTTGGACTTCGGCGTAATGTGGCGTCGAACGGCGATTGTATCGCCGGTTGCGCATGTCCAGTGCTTTCTCGATCGTCGTAGCCTCCGAGAGAAAGTCTTGGACTGTCGTTGGTGGATTCCGCACCAGTCCGGCGAATATAGCTCCTGCTTAACTCCCCGCATGAGCAAGCCGGAATAATCGAGTCATTTCTTCAGTGTACATACCGATGCTCTCATTCGGGAGCTGTCCACAGTTTTCCAACAAGGCTGCAGCTCTTTCTTTACGGACGACGCTCGTGAAGGTGTCCAGGAATGCGGCTCGGAAGAGGTCCCAGGTTGTTAATGCACGCTCCCTATTCTCGAACCAGGTTCTGGCGCCGTCTTCAAGCGAGAAGTAAACATGGCGCAGCTTGTCGTCGTCACTCCATTTGTTGAACGTCGCGGTCCTCTCATATGTCTCCAGCCAGGTTTCAGGGTCTTCAGCCGATGATCCACGAAAGGTCGGTGGCTCCCGAGGTTGTTGCAGCAGGATGGGGGACGCTGGTGCTGCCATTCTGGTTGTTGACTTGGCCTTGATTGCAGTGGTCTTTTCGGGAAGAAGTCCGTACTCCGGCAGAAGTCCTTGCTGTCTAAGGCTAGCTCGCTGTTCCTTCGCGACGTTGGTCTCGTCCTCCGGTTTCGGGCTTGGGTCGCGGCTTTGCGGGGGCGTTCGGTGCATGAACGAACTAGCACCTCCACCAGATGTCACGTAGTAGTGACTGTAAAGAAAACAGTCGTAAAACTGTGTATGACGAAGCTGGTTGTTTATTGGGCGAACCTGTGCCCACAAAAGCAAGCTACACTCAAAGCACAACGATAGCGGCGAACACAGTCGGCGGTCGTCGAAAATCTGATCAGCGGCGCGACGCGTCGGCTTTTATACCTCAGTCATCGAAGGTTCCAGATTAATCCCTGATGCCCGCGTGTCTTCCAGAAAGTTCTAGACAATTCGCGTCGGTCACACAATCAGATAACATAAGCGTCGGTGAAAACAGGCAACTAAAAGAAGCATGCGCGTCCTGCGCCGAGCGATAACGTTTAACATTTGTTAGCCGGAGGAAAGCGGCCACCGGTGGAAGATAAACATGTATACGTGTCAATACTGACTCCTGCGGTACACCAGACGTGACAGGCTCCAAGTCTGACACAACGTTTTCAACCACTACCACTATTATCACATAAACACTCTTGAACCCAGTCAATGACTTTATTTTATATTTGAAGAAGACTCATCTTATATATCAAACGTTTATGGCCCACCCTGTCGAAGGCTTTTTCAAAGTCAATAAAGACTGCAGCAGTTTGTAATAGTTCATGAAAGTTGGTGTGAATTTCAGTAGTTAGTTGGAAAAGTTGTGTCTCACAAGAGCGTCCCGGTTGAAAGCCATGTTGGTTTGAAAATATAATTTTGTTGTCGACCATTAGCTCCATAATTTCAGATGAGAAAATGTGTTCTAACAGCTTGCAAGTGACAGATGTCAGGGATATTGAACGATAATTTGTCATTTCAGTCTTATCACCCGTTTTAAATATCGGCACCAAGTCAGCAAGTTTCCATACATCAGGGATTTGAGTCGTATCTAACGATTGTTGGAAAATAAGCGCAAGTGTAAGTGGCGAGTAAGGCTTAGTAAGTTTCAGTAATTTTGTGCTAATACCATCGGGACCAGGACTTCAGTATGATGGCAAACTTTCGATAGCTTTTTCAACTCCATTTGATGTTATAGTTGTATGGGAATGGGAGAGGAATCACAATCAGGTGCACTATTACGGCTCATCCCGTCAATATTAAGAGACTTTTCTTTCAGAAAAACGCAGCAAGAATACAAATTAAATACATGCGACAAATCAGTTGCACTCAAGGGAGAACCCTCTCATGACCATTGCTGAGGTAATTCCCTCAAAGGCTCAGGGGAAATCACCTTCCAAAATTTCTTTGGGTTGTTTTTTTAGGTTAGGTTAGGTTAAGTTTGGCATGTACGTATCAAAGAACGTGTCTTTGACATCCTTAAATAAAAATTCATCCTGGTCCGGGACTCGAACCCGGGACCACCGCCTTTCCGGGGCAGCCACTCTACCATGTCTCATTTTCCCTTTAATTACTTCTCTCCACCTAGCAGGTTTCCGCTGAAACCTGCTGAAAGTTGTCGATGAATTCGATTTGGCCCTGTCATCTGCTAGCCGCCTGGTGCACTCAGATGCGTGCACTGGTGCAGTCGGGGCAGCCGCTGAGATGGTAGAGTGGCTGCCTCGGAAAGGCGGTAGCCCCGGGTTCGAGTCCCGGACCAGGACGAATTCTTGTTCACCTGCGAGGCTTTTCTTTCGAGGAAAGCGTATGGGTTTCCTTTGTAGCAATTGCTACGATTGGGTGGATGTCTCATTTTGCCTTTAATTACTTCTTTTACATGACCGGTTCCCGCTAAACAAATACGTCAAACCCTCTGATTATAGCTGTAAAATTCATCAATGTTTCCCGCTGAGTCCTTATGGACTAGAAATCACACGCTGAATTCTCCCTTGTCTGTGAGACCTCTGTAGCAGTGTAGGTGGCCGTTAGACAGCACTGTATAAGCCGCACCAGTTCTTCTAACCTCACTAAGGCCAATAATATCCCAGGCAATGTCTGATAATTCGTGGTCTCACTCGAGTGGGTGCGCGTGTTGAACGTTGCCAGGTTCAGTTTCGAGTGGCGGCCTGTCCGGGCTCAGATATTCTTAGCACCCTCTGCCACGTCGAAGGTCTGACCGCCGCCTTGGTCAGGTGCTCCGCAGCCGCTGGGGACTGATGGTCATGGGTTAATTACAGGAAGCATGAGGGAGGTATATAGTCCCATATATTTTAAGTGTGCACCCATTCACTTATTCTTGACACGTTGGCGAACGAGTGGGCGTTAGTTGACGTGCCGGCTTGGGTCTATGTGTGTAGATACTGTGCGCAAAACTTACTAGGTCAAAAAGCAGTGCTACCCCCTTTATAATTGTTTAACGAGCGGTATTCACTCTCGATGACGTACCGGGGCTGAAGCCCTTTCTTGCACGTTAGTGACACAACGCTGGCATATCAACTAATTTATGTATCCTCGAGGAAAGCCCTACGTCTCGAAGTGCCGGAACATGTAAGGACAATTGTAGCAGCGGTCCGCGAACTTGGCCCCACATATTTATTACATTGATTAATATTCCAGTCAATATTTTTGCACCCAACTACTGCACACTTCTTCAATCCACATGATTATACACAGCATGAATGGAGCACAGTGGGTTAGCGAAAACTCACCTGCATATCCGACAGCTGATCGCATAGAACCAAGGTAGAAGCGGTATTCATTTCGTATTCGTGCGCGGTCGCTGAGGCGACATACGGCGCACCGCCGTAAGTGCCATTTTGTTTCTCTAGAAAAAACTGCTCCGCGAAAAGGGTCAATAAAGCTCCGTGACGCCGCAGCGACGGCACATTCCCTAGCGTCTCTGCGCCGGGCACATCGTTTGCGCCGCCTAAAAAATGAGGGCAGCTTGCACTAGTGGTGCAAGGCTGAAGAAACAGCGTATCTGGGGGTCGAACAAACGTTTCCACCAGCCTCGCACCTCCCTAATAAGAAACGTGATTGGTGTGAGGGACCGACCGGAACGGCCATGCATGGCTTGGCAATACATAACCATATTTCTTGGCATAACATAACATTACATTGCAAAACTTCGTTGCAATCTTAGACTAACATAGCAATACATAGCGAAAACTGGGTAAAATCTTAGCATATAATAGCAATAAATAGCAAAACTCGGAAAAATCTTGGCATAACATACTAATACATTTCAAAAAACTTAGCAAAACTTCGCAAACCTTGGTCGACACCCCACTACGCTGTTTCTTCAGCCTTGCAGTACTAGTACAAGCTGCGCTCATTTTTTTAAAGTGAAACTTTGACTATCATGCCATGGTCTGGCCTGGGTCGATCGGCGGTCTGTCTGGATATTGGTCGGTTGCTTGCCGAGTAGACTCAAGTTCACTTAAAAAAAATATGCCCAAGCACTCCGTACAGATGGTTAACCAGCGAAGCTGAAACGTACGGCCCCGGTGTTTAGCAGTGGGTTAATCCCGACGCTGCATTGAAGCGTTTCTGAATTATTCGTTACATGTTTGTGTTTATAGTGGAACGCATGCGACAACGGCGAGCTGAGGAGGTGGCATTGTGGGCAGAGCAGCGTCAACGTGGCAATGGCGGGAACGCGTTCGCCGGGGCCAACGCCCGCTTTCGGCGGGAGTTTCTCGAGCTGCACTTTGGCTTTGGCTGCGGCGAAACGCCCACGTTGAAATCGCGAAGTGGAACGCAAGCGGGAGTGGCGGGCGGATGCTGCTAACCACGACTATAGTGCCTAGAATATTCTAGGCACTATACCACGACTCCGCGCAAACTCGAGATATCGAACGCGTGCGACAACGGCGAGCCGAGGAGCCGGCGTTGCGGGCAGAGCAGGTACGATGCAGAGAACAACGTCAAGAACGGCGCTGCCAATAGCGCGCGCGCTTGGGTGCGACGTAGAGAACGACGTAACTGACGGCGCAGCCAATGGAGAAGTTTAGCGAAACATGGGACAAACGGTTTTAGATGCGAAGCAGCTTATGGCGGGGGCTTTGTCCGTCCCTCCATCCATTCGCCGTGCGGCGTCCACACCCGCACTGCACATGCGCATCCTCCTCCCTCCCCCTCCTCTCATTGTCTCATCTCCTCTCCTCTCGGCATTCCTCCTCTCCTCCCCGAAACTCCTCTCCTCTCCGGATTGCGTAACGAATGGCAACACCTGCGGCTCCGCGCGCGATAATGCGAAGCAGCTTTGGTTAGAGGCGCGACGGTAGGCGCTCCATATTCCGCTGGGGGGTGCCACTGTAGCTCGCGGTACAATGATGCGCGCTCGCTCCGCTCCTCTCATTCTCCTCCCGCAACGCCGCGATGAGTGCCACGGACAGCGCCAGCGTCAACCCCAGTGTCAGCGCCGTGGACAGCGCGGCGGAGAAGAGGGCTCGAGCCGCTGTCACGAAACGGCAGCGGCGACAGGCCGATCCCGAACTTCGGGTTCGCGAAGCCGAAAGGAAACCTCAACCTAACAGAAACGACGAACTGAAAACTAATGAGAACTTGAGTCGACCCCATGGCTGGTTCGCATACTACTCAGGGTTCCCCTACGGGAAGATGGTGTAAATTTTGATTTCGTTTCGTCTAGCCGTATACAGCTTTCACTGTAAAAAGCACATCCGGCGTCGGGATTAAAAGCTCCTAGCGCAAGCGCAGCAGCTAACTACGTGCCAGCACCTACTAGTTCATTCAGAAGGTTGCCACGTGTTGATTAAGGTGATTATTTCCATACTATAGGTGTTGCGTCCCGAATCGGCCGGGCGCATTCTTTGATTGTTTGCCATCGAGGCAGGCCCTTTCATGAGCGTCGCCGAGACGGCGACAGTGCCAGACCCTGACGAGACAGGCAAACAAGCGCCCCAACTAGGCAGTGCGCATTCTTTAGGTGCTTCCCCCGATGCCACCCCCTTCATCAGCAGCCGCCTACTTGGCGACGCGGCGCAACACCAGCTGGGACGCGATGACAAAGCTCACGAAGCTTGCCCCCCTTCGTTAGACGTGGGGATTAGTGCAAAGGCCATTCTCCCGACCCGGGCAAGCTGACCGTCGGAGGGCAAGAAACAGGTCACCGACTTTCGTGGAAGGAGTGTCAACCCCCTGTTTCCGGATTGCCTCGTCCTTGCTTCGAAGGTGCAACATTGGAGGCGGAGTTCAGAGAACAAGACGGCCCCTCCGATTGGCCGCATCAAGGTCATCTGATTCCCTAGCCGGGTCAACTAGGGAAGACCGAGGTTTTATAAGGAGACACCTTGAGTGCAGTGGTGTGTCCTGACCTGTTCTGATATGTGCTCAGACATGTAGTGAGCTGAATTTCAAAGTGCTCTCCCATGGAGTGGGCTTCCATATTTGGAGCCACTGTAAATATTGTAGAATAAACCCTTTTTTCTATCGCTCTTACTCCCGGACGTACTCATCCCTTTGGCTGAAGGATCACCGGCCTAAACGCTACCCGATATCCCAACGAACTGGCAGCAGCGGCGGAATAATCTCCGACCCGCAACAACGGATGGCAGCGCTGAGATGAAACGCCAACCCGTTCATAACAACTGGTCGAAGCGGTGGGATAAATCCTCACCCCGGTTCGCAACAAACTGGATGGCAGCTATGGGATGAATCCTAGCCCCGAGCAACTGGATGGCCATGGTGAGATCGACCCTTCAGTCAACGCCAGTCGCCGGCATCTCTTTCGCGACCAACTGGATGGCCGTGGTGAGATGGACGCTGCAGCCGACGCCAGTCACCAACAACTGATTCACGAGCGACAGGATGACAACGACAAGATGGAACCTGCAGCCAACGCCAATCGCCAACTGGTTCGCGAGCGGTTGGATGAATGCAGCGCAGCATGACTGCACGGTACAGGGTGAGTGCCTGGCTTTGCGCTTGAGTCATCGGATCTTTTAGCCTAGACTTTCTAAAAACCGATGAAGCGTGTACAACTGCCCATTTGATACTGTGGTTGTTGCGCATCCAAGCAGAAAGCAGCTTTCAGCATAGATCTGAACCAGCTACTAAAGCCAGACCTCATTCTTGTGTGGGAGTAATTGGGAAGTGGAGAACTACCGTAATTCTTATCATTTAAAGGCGGCCCAGGATTTTCGTCTTCTTTGAATTGATTCGATGCGGTGGAGCAGTACTTGCGGACTTGGTACTACTTCTGTGTGTAGGCATTTGGTTTTTGCTATATTTTCCAGGCTTCAAATTCTCTTGGGAAAACAGAATTGAACCGCTGGTAGTTTTTTTACTTGCATTGTGATTTGTGCGGGTTTTGCAGCAAGTATTGTGGAATAGCTGAGCCAAAGCCTAAAGTAGTGACCATGGACCTCATGAGTTTGACTAGAGCTAGCTTGTTGCGTTTGTGTGAAGAGCTCGACGTAGAAATAGAGGACGATAAATCAGAAGCCGAAATTAGAGCCATTTTAGAAAGCAACAGGAATCAGGAATACTTTGAATACTTCGGCAACTCAATTCTAAAAGAGCAGGAACAGGAAGCAATTGAGAATGAGGAGGAGTTGAAAAGACAGGATTGGATTAGGCAACAACACGAAGAGATAGAAGCTCTCAGTCAGGAGGTTGAAAGATTGGAACAGGGTTTTGAAGTGGAGGAACAGAAATGTCAGGCACCCGTAAAAGTAGAGCACGGAAAGTGCAAACAAGTAGCACGCACGGTTCTACCGATGGTAGAAAGCAAGGCTGATGCCCGTGAGCCTAATGGTACGTTCACAGGTGAGGCCAGATCCGTAGACCGTGACGTAGTTCTCGAGAAGCCCATTAATGGGGACCGTATTGAGCGCGACGAGATACTGTGCCAATGGAATACTAGAGAAGCAGCTAGGCCAGCTGTGGACGATTTGGCACGAAGGTAGCTCTTGCAGAAGCCCGAAGTGGCCCCGAGTCGTCAGACAAGAGCACCTGTGCAGAGTCCAATCGGTCAGGAAAGTGCGCTAAAGCACACTGTAGGCAGGGCAGTGCAGTTGTGGACAACTCCCAGGAATACGAGCTCTGTTTCGCAAAAGATAATAGCTGCATTGTCCCTGAGTGTTTGAAGCTCTCCGCCAGTCGAGGTAGCATTGAAAAGAATGATTTACCCGCAAATCATTCGGACTGTGCCTGTGCGGTTGAGACGGAAATCATGACCGATGATATAAGTGCCGGTCAACAGGAGATTCAAGCGGAAGGCTTGAAAATTAGCACTACAAAGCGTGCTAGGATGAAACGGCGTCGCAAGGTCAGGAATGCGGCAGACAGGGCAACGCGGCCGAATAAAGGCGCTAGACCCAGTGGGGAGCGCAGTCAAAGAGTTCGAACGGCGCGTTTGTTCCTTGGAATGTTTCCAGATAGGGCGCGTCCGAACCGCCGGACGAGAAAGAAAAGAAAGGGCCGTTCGGCGCGAAAGTTGACAAAAGCGAAGGGGGCAATTATGTTCCCCCTCGTTCGGTTCCTGTCGAAGTGTGTTAGGCATGACACTGGAGAGCGAGCCGGTACGGCGACGCGAATCGGTCACGCGCGGCAGCGGAATCGTCGCACGGCGCTCAGAAGGCATGATGCCTGCTTGTGCAGTGTCGAGGGTGGGCAGTGAGGAGATTAACCTACGTGCCCTTTGTACAACCTCGTTAACACGAAGAGCCCTCAGACCGCGCCCGCCTCGAGTACGGCTTAAAGATTTGACGCAACCGTAGGCTACTCGGAACAAAAAGCGGCAACCCATTGTCAGGGATCAAGATGTGATCCCTGACAATGGGTTGGTGTCATTGTACAAGAATTCATTATAGTTATCATCAGCTGTGGCTTTGTGCCGCGTCTTGAAGGTTCTTGATCTTCTACAACATCACCAATCTTAGCCAATCCCCCAGAGTTCTCGGGGGTTCGTAGATCAAGATATACGAACCCCCGCTTGCCCCCGAACGTGGCTGTAATAGCATCTCCTGCTTTGGGGGCTTGGGTCAAGTATCGGGTGGTATTTTCTTTGTTCACCTTTCTCCTTTACGTTACGTTTTTTATTTCCGTTTGAAGAATTCTTATGTGTTTTTGAGTTATTCAGCTTTGCTTCATGCCTGTATCATCACCTGGCCTCGGCTTTTCCCCGTGGTCAGCTTCGGTGGCTCCCCAGGAGCTACCGCTTGAGTTTTTTCTCCGCAGTGGAACCGGCAACGTTCCCGTGGCCATGGTGCCTACCGACGGGGTTATAATTAACATGAACCCGAAGACGATTCAGGTGGAGTTGCAGAATGCGTCAACTCACTTCCGAGAGATCACTGAGGTCCGCCAGTTCGGCAAGGGAGGTATTTTATGTTGCTCGCCAGACCACAACTGTGCCAAGGAACTGCTCAATTGCTCAATATTCGCTTCACATCCGGTGAGACGTTTCGTCCGACCGCATCTTGCATGCTCTAGAGGCATTGTACGGGGTGTAGACGTCAGTTTAACCGCGGAAGAGATTTTAGAGATGCTTTCGGTGGATGGTGTCATCTCCGTTTACCGGTGTAGCCGAGTGATTGATAATAAGAAGACTCCAACTGAGTCAGTGATAATCACATGCGCTGGGATATTGCGACCGACAGAAATCAAGGTCTGGCATCTAATATATAAGGTTGAAGCTCTGGCTCCACGCATTCTACAATGCGCCAACTGTTGGCGATTCGGTCACAACGTGAGGGGCTGCAGAACTGCGCCACGTTGCCGTAACTGCGGTGACAACCACAATTTTAGTGATTGCTCATCTGAAGAAGAGAAATGCTGTCTCTGTAGTGGTGATCACCCCGGTAACTACTCGAATTGTCCTACGAGAACTTCAAATTATAGAAGTAATTAAAAGGAGACGTTGCTCACGCCGTGATGCTGTTGCTGAGGTCCAGGGAAGGTCTAAGGGATATGCAGAAGTGACAGCCCGCCAACAAATGGTTGCAGACTCAACCCTTTCCGATGCTATTGCGATATTGGTCGAAAAAGCGGTGTCAAAAACTATAGAACGACTAACCTCAAACCTGTCGGAGACTCTAGCTCATGTGATGACATCTCAAATGATTCAAATTTTCAGTTCTGTAGCGAGTTCTAACACTAGCTTACAGACTCCTACACATCCCCTTACATCCAACGATAGGCAGCTTATAGATCCTTCGCCAATTATCGCAGAAAACGCTGAAAATACAAGACAATCAACTTCAACTCAGCAGACCGACAACGGATACTTCTCGGGATCAGTGTCGGAAAACAACCAGGATGTTTGAAATCGGTCTTCCGACGCTTAAACGCACAAGATCACCTAATGATAATTCATCCACGTCTGTCCCTCACTCAAAAACCAAAAATGTTGTTAAAGACAGTCTTTCCAAGACAGATGCTAACCCTAATTTTTCAAGTTCTATCCCTCAATGAAAACCCACTAAACACGCTAAAGACAGTCTTTCGAAGAGAGATTTTTTAAAAGACAGTATATTAGAGCAAGTGATTTCTAAAGTAGGCATTAATTCATCATAGGTGTTTTAAAGGTATTACAGTCGAACTGCCGTTCCATTATTTCTGCAGCTACAGATTTAATATATTTTTGTACACAATTTTCTCCCGACATTATTCTTTTGCAGGAGACTTGGGTATCAAATGGCCAAGAATTCCACATAAGAAACTATCGTTTATTTCGATTGAACTATCCATCGAGAGGAGTTGGACTTGCTTTCTTAATAACAACTAAAATGCCACGCAGCAAAAATATCATATCAGTATATGTTACGGAATGCGAGATACTAGCAATAGATGTAAGAATTCCTGGTTGTTCCGCGTTTTCTTTAGTTAATGTATATTTTCCCGCAGGTGTTCAAGACATTAGATACCTTGATACCATTGTAAAATCGTGTAGGAGTGAAATTGTGATAGCGGGAGACTTTAATTCGCACCAAGTGACTTGGGGTTTCAGAACAGAGTCATGTGGAAAGAGATTGTCGGCCTGGGCAATTAATCAAAAATTGTGTTGCGCAAACACGAAAGCAGTTACGTTTATTCAAGGCGGTTATAAATCAGCATTGGATCTAACATTTGCCAGTTCGGGGATGTCCGCCACTTCCTGGTCTACAGTCGACTCTGCCTCAAACAGTGGCCATCTACCGATTCGGTTTGATATTGTGTGCCCTCTTACTTCTTTAGAGTCTCCGACACGTACTTTTGCTAATTGCCAGAAAATTCAGAGTATCTTATGAGCGACCCTCAACTCCCAGATAATGGTGCCGGGTGACATAAAAGTCATGAGCCTTTGCGTGTATTAAAAAGTTCGTATAAAAGGTCTCAGTTTAATGTTACCAAAGATAAAAGTACTCACTCTCCTTGGTGGAATTCGCAATGCACACGGGATTATAGACGACGAAAAGCTGCTTGGAAAAAGCTATTTTACAATCAGTCTCCGAATAACTGGAGTGAAATACCGTTTCAAAACGGTATTTCTTCAACAGAGTTCGATCAGAAAAGAGGGGTGCCTCAGGGGGCTGTTCTGTCTCCTGTACTATTTAACCTGTTGATGAGTACAATTCCGCTGCGCCGGGAAGTTAACCTCTATGTCTATGCAGATGACATCGCATTTTTCGCGACAGAGAGAGACATCAATTCCCTTTACATGTTTGCAGCTGCCACATTCAAGAGAACAGTATCACATGCCAAACACGAATATGATGAAAAACATCATACATTCCTCTCTAAGCCTAACAACAAAAAAGCTCTGTTCAGATTCCTTCGGTATTGAAAATTCATACCAACACCAGGGAATATCGCGTCGGTAATTCTTTCACCACGCGAAATACCTGCTTCATTGGAAGTCATAGGAAAGGGCTTAGCACAACGCTTAACATCATGTTTGCCAAATGGGCCATTAAGACCTCCCATCGCGGATGACTTTGTGGAGGTCACAGTGCCAGAGCTCACCAGTATCGTTAGATCCTTGCCTGCCTCAGTTCTAGGTCCTGATGGCATTTCCAATGCCATGCTGAAAATTTTGTTTGCAATGTCTCCTGAGGAACTTCTGAACACAGTGAATTATTCTCTAAAAAATGCTTGGATTCCCCAAGAATGGAGGACAGCCAAAATAATCCCGCTACTTAAAAAACAAGGAGCTGGCTACAATCTTGACAATATTCGGCCTATTTCTCTTACGTCAAATATGGTAAAACTTATTGAAAGAGTTCTATATGATCGCATGATGGGTCATATATCTAAAAATTCATTACTGAGCTCAAGTCAAATAGGTTTCCGACCAGGTCTCTCCATTTGGTGCGCGCATGTAGACTTGGAAAGCCGTATCCAACTAGCTCGGAATATAAAAGAATTGACTGCTGTAGTTACTCTTGACGTGGCGAAAGCTTATGACAGTGTCGAGTACCCACTACTACTGGACAGATTACAGTCCTACAATTTTCCGAAATATATAATGACATAGATTTTTGCATTTCTAAGAAACAGAAAACTTTATTGTTTTCAAAACGGTATTTCTTCAACAGAGTTCGATCAGAAAAGAGGGGTGCCTCAGGGGGCTGTTCTGTCTCCTGTACTATTTAACCTGTTGATGAGTACAATTCCGCTGCGCCGGGAAGTTAACCTCTATGTCTATGCAGATGACATCGCATTTTTCGCGACAGAGAGAGACATCAATTCCCTTTACATGTTCTTGCAAGCGTACCTATGTATTCTAGAGAAGTGGCTTCACACCCTTCACCTGGCACTAAACGTAAACAAAAGTGCAGTCCTTGTCTTTCCGCTTTCCGGACCGATACATTTATCATTAATATATGATCAGAGAACCATCCCACAGGTAGAGTCGCTTAAGTACCTGGGTATCACATATGATGAAAAACTTAAATGGAATTCTCACATAGAAAATATTGCAACGAAAGGGACACGAGCTGTAGGTTTATTACGTAGAATAAGTAACCCGCATTCTGGTAGGCGAAGTGGCACACTAATTATGACCTACCGTATGTATGTACGACCGATTCTAGAATTTGGCTGTGTTTTGTTTTCCGGAAGTGCAAAATATAAAATAAGACCACTTGTTCTTTTAGAAAGTAAGCTCTTTGATTATGTTTAGATCTGCCTAAATTCGTAGCTAATAACGTGTTATACCAGGAAGCGCGATCACCTTCTCTTCACACGAGATTCCGTATGTTTACGGTTCAAACCTACTTAAGGACTTATAAATCTCCTCTTAGACGTACAGAATATATATTTATTAGTGAACCAAATTGTTTTTTTGAGAGCACCTGGCCACGGTTACATACCCCACAGGTTGTATTTGTGCAGGCACAATTAGCACTTTTAAATGGTCACATTAGGGAAATCATTCCGTTTGATAGGTCCACATTGCCCCTTAAAATAGAATTTGCAGACATCTTTCCCAATAACGCAAAACTGCTGCCACGAACATATTTGAATGCACTTTTGCAAGACTATTTGGACCATTTCCCAATAAATGTAATAGCGACTGATGCTTCCTCGTGTGAGGAGAAGGCAGGCGTGGGAATTTACTCACCATCCCTCGATTGGTCTTTTTCACTTAACCTGCCAGATTACACATAAGTTTTTCAGGGCGAACATCTGGCAATAGTTCTTGCATTGCGAAAGTTACCGCTAAATGTTACAAAAGTTGTTATAGTTACAGAGTCCCTTTCTGTATGCAGCACGCTTAACGCGCCTACAAATTCGACAGCTTTCAACACGTTTTACACATTAGCTCCACCCCACTTAAGGTTAGTTCATTTAGTATGGCTACCAGGCCACCCAGACATCCAACTTATTGAAACAGCTGATTCTTTAGCACGAGCTTCTTTAAAATGTCCGGCGATATATGTGCTGCCGGCAACTGCGCATATCACTGCAGCCAGATATAGGCAGTTTTCTTTGACCGAAGACAAGAAAAGCCTCGCATTAGCAAAATCTATAGATTTTATACATCTAAATTATTCTTGGAACCGACAGTGGTGTCCTAACCGGCAATTCGAAGTAACATTTACAAGGCGGCGTTGCCGTATCCCACAACTAAATTTTTATTTACGCAGATGTGGTCTGGCGGCATCCCCATTATGCTACCTCTGCAACGAACCAGAATCCATCGATCACTTTTTATTACCGTGTCGGAGGTTTTCTAATAATCGACAACGATGTTTGGAAATCCCACTTCGCAATCTAGGACTGCCATTAAGCTGTTCAGTTATACTCTCACTTGGAGCCACGGTGTTAGGATATAGCCACGGTAATGTTTGCTAAACCATTTATAATTTTCTTTGTGATACAAAAAGATTGCCTCATTAATTTTTCCCATTTTCCACGATTGATTTATTTATCCTTCAATAAATTATATATTTAACAAGTTCAGAAAGTAATGTCACAAAATCACAATTATATTATTATTAATATGATTATTCAAAATTGACGTCTATCCTTTACTGCATTTAATTTATTATTAAATTCATATTACTAGTCTTATCTAGGCAAGACTGACTAACTTATTATAGACTACTTAATTCTTTCATTATTGTTTCGTTTCCCATCTTCAATTATTCACTTATTTTCCTTTAATTTTCAATACTCATTTATTTCTAAACGAATTTATCTTAAATTTCGATCATAATACCACCCGGTTCGTGGCCTATCCCCCACAGTGGGTTGTGCCATTGATTGAGGCATCATCATCATCATCAATCCCCCAGAGTGGGTATGTACCACTAACTCCAAGGCTCTACATCTAACATCACCAATCCGCCACGCTGCCCATTGTCACGGCCTGCATGAGGGACTACCTCGTAGCTGAGCCTTTCGACATTTTAGAAATCAGTGATGGGTTTTTCCAGCGATATTTGTGCTACCTGACGGGGTATCTTCAAAGGCACGCGATTGGGTACAGAAAACAATAACGCTGAAAGTTGCAAATTCTCGCTCAAGTAAGGCGGTTCCTGCGACTATGGTATCCTCCCCGGCCCCAACCCATAACTTCCGTGTGATCGATGGAACCTAGAATGCTGTTGGTGTAATAGCTTCGAGAGCATTTACCTAAAGCGCGAAGGTTCGGGACGATAGCCAAGAAGTTTGAACCATGATGGCGCCGTTGTGACGACTAGCAGACGTAGTAAGTACGTTTACACCGTCCCTGAAAGCTATTTGGTAACACAATTTTTGATCGGTACGCCAGTCACGTGGTGCTTTCCAGCCAGCGGATAATTTTAAAGTGCGTGACCACACGTTACACCCTGTTCAACTGATATTCGCCATCTTCATATTTACCATTTGAAACAATCGGGTCCTCATGTGTTCCAGGCTGTGCAGGCGCATAGTTTAATCTTAATATCTGCATACGTTGTCACACGCCATTTTTTAAGATTTCGGCGCATTCGAAATTAGCTTTTTAATGCATGCGCAATTTTTCTCAACATGGGACTATTGTATTTTGCGCCTTCATTAGATAATATTTGCGAATTCTTATCGGAGTACTGGCGCTATTGTTACAAATTATCAATCCGACGCTGCTACGCATTTCGTTTTATTACTGGTTGCCAGCGAGCTGCGAGGTGCATAGGACAATTCCACCATCACCGTGCGTCTCAGTCAGTCACACTACCCATTTTAATTTCAACGGTATTTTGCCGAAGGCCCAAGCTTGGTACCTACATATTGTCACGTTCTAGGAGAACAGACGACCTGAAGCGTTGAGGCGTTGAGCGTCGAGTCCCTGACCGCCAGCTGAACAAACGCAAAAGCTCAGGCACCCGCGCGTGGATCGGAGTAACTTCGTCTGCCTCTTCGCTGGCGCCCGTCAAAGCAGGTGCCGGCGCATGGCGCGTGGATTAGCGCGCGTCTTCGGCTTTCTAATTATGTCCCACATGTTGCAAGGTGTGGCATTATTCTCCCTCCTCGGAAGAGCATCGACTCGATGCTAAAAGAAGCACACACACTACAGGAAGAACGTAGAAGTACACGCGTGGAAGACACATGCACACACGAACGCTGGCTGACGCGCAGTCATAAAACGCAGGGCAATGTCACTGAGGCAATGATTGTCCACGACAAAAATAAATAAAACACAAGGAATGGCATGGTCCACAAACTATGGTGGTTATGGAGTGCGGTAAGGTTTCAGCCGCACAACGTGCACAATCTCGGGTAGTGTCTTTCGACGTCGTGTAGGTTGGCTGCCGTCAGGAAGAACCTCGTAGTTGACGTCACTCACTCGCCGCAGCACTTTATAAGGTCCGAAGTACCGGCTGAGAAGTTTCTCGGATAGGCCTTTGCAGCGGACAGGAGTCCAGACCAGAACCCGATCTCCTGGTTGGTACTCAACTTGGCGATGGCGGAGGTTGTAGTGGCGTGTGTCGATGCACTGCTGTTTCTTGATGTTCGTGCGAGCCAGTTGGCGTGCTTCCTCGGCTCGCTGCACGAAGAGCTCGGCGTCTTGGTCAAGACCATCAAAGGTGTCGCATGGAAGCATTGCTTCAAGCATGGTCTGAACTTCACGACCGTAAACAAGGTAGAATGGCGTGAAGCGGGTGGTCTCTTGCGTCGCGGTGTTGTACGCAAACGTTACGTAGGGAAGTACTTCATCCCACGTTTTGTGCTGAACGTCTACGTACATAGAGAGCATGTCAGTCATAGTTTTGTTGAGCCTTTCGGTCAGTCCATTTGTCTGCGGGTGATAGGCAGTCGTCTTTCGATGCGTCGTGTAACTTAATAGGAAGACGTCTTCAATGAGCCGTGCCGTAAATGCCTTTCCTCGGTCGGTAATGACGCACGATGGGGCGCCATGACGCAGTACAATGTTGTTCACAAAAAATTGCGCAACCTCGGAAGCAGTGCCTCGAGGCAGAGCCACACCTTGCAACATGTGGGACATAATTAGAAAGCCGAAGACGCGCGCTAATCCACGCGCCATGCGCCGGCACCTGCTTTGACGGGCGCCAGCGAAGAGGCAGACGAAGTTACTCCGATCCACGCGCGGGTGCCTGAGCTTTTGCGTTTGTTCAGCTGGCGGTCAGGGACTCGACGCTCAACGCCTCAACGCTTCAGATCGTCTGTTCTCCTAGAACGTGACATTTCTGGTGGAGGTGCTGGGTAGCCCTCGACCTATGCAACAGACCCCTCCTAGCAGCAAGAACATCAGCACCATACCGGAGCTTACACCAGTGCACTGTGCCAGCCGGAGAATTCGGGGACTGGCCCCTGAGATTGTGCCGTCAACCAGGAGCACAATGGCTGCGGAGGAAGGTACGGCGACAGTACCAACTCATATAACGTTGCAGAGCCCGCGAGTGCCACGTTCCTTCCACGGCGACCTTTATGAAGACGTGGAAGACTGGCTGGACGACTTTGAACGAGTAGCAAATTGCAACGAGTGGGACGACCGAGCGAAATTAAAGAATGCGTATTTCAGCCTCGAGGACGGTGCTCGCACCTGGTTCCAGAACCGCGAAGGGGCCCTGACATCATGGCGTGAGTTACGTCGGCGGCTCTTGGGCACGTACTCGAGCCCCGATCGCCGAGAGCGAGCAGAACGGGCCCTCCAATCGCGTGCCCAGAAGCCCAATGAAAGTGTTCTGATGTACGTTGAAGACATGACACGGGCGAGCCGACCCTAGCATGCCCGAAGACAAGAAGCTCCGTCATTTGATGCGGGGTGTCAAAGAACAGCTCTTCGGTGGGCTTGTTCGTAACCCGCCGAGGACGGTTACCGAGTTCCTCGCAGAAGCCGTTGCTATGGAAAAGGCGCTGCAGCAGCGGTCGAACCAGTATGACCGACAAGTGAATGCTGCTTCGACAACCATCGGTCTGGGAGCTTTCGCGACTGACATTGAAGTGCTCCGCGAGCTAATACGATCGGTAGTCCGCGACGAGCTGCAACAGCTGCACCGGGCTCAGCAGCCTACGGTCAACTGCATCGCTGACATCGTGCGTGACGAAGTGCAGCATGCACTCGGGGTACCTCAACCTCGCCCCGAAAGAACACCCCAAGCGAGTGAATTTCGGCGCACGACATACGCTGACGCATTGAGGCGCAGTCTCCCCGGATCGGCAACATCCCCACTCGCGGCGACCGATTTCCAGCGTGAGACGTATGGAGACACACTGAGCCGCTCCATCCCTGCATCAGCTCCGCCATGTCCCGTTGCCCTCCACTCGGCACAGGCGGTGCCTTACTTTCCCGACAACTGCCCTGTCACACGTAAATCGGACATTTGGCGCATGCCCGACCGACGACCGCTTTGTTATCATTGTGGTGAGGCGGGTCACGTATACCGCGAGTGCCACTACCGCCAACTTGGACTGCAGGGTTACGCTGCCAATTCACCTCGACCCCGGTTCGGACAGAGGCCGCCCGAAATTGAAGCGTTCATCGCCCAGCAGCGCGCGCCTCAGTCACCAAGACGCCAGTCGCGATCGCCATCACCGCGGCGATCCTATCCAAGTCGCGAAGGTACGTCGAGGGTGACGCAGGGACGGTCTCCGAGCCCTCGCCTGGAAAACTGACGTCAGCGACCTTCCGAGGCGAGGCCGCTGACGCGCGACGTGCTGAAGACCTCCCAGCGACGCGACCTCGACCCGACGGAGATTCGATGACGCCTGTACCCAGAGATTTGGACCTCCAAGCGACGCGACCACGACCTGAGGGAGATTTAACGACGCGTGTACCTCAGCCTGCAGACAAGTTCGCGATGAACATACCTGTGCTCGTCGACGGGAGAAATGTCAGTGCGCTAGTCGACACCGGCGCCGATTACTCAATTATTAGCAGAACATTGGCGAGCCTTCTCAAGAAAGTTATTATGCCTTGGACTGGGACACAAGTTCGTACAGCTGGCGGACACGTTATCGCACCGCTTGGCGTGAGCACCGTTAGGATACGAATCCGAAATTGCACGTTTCTCGCTAGCTGCATTGTCCTGCGTGAATGTTCCCGTGATTTAATTCTTGGAATGGATTTTCTCCGGGAATATGGTGCCATCATCGACCTCAGGAAGCGTTACATCACTTTCTCTGCGAGGAACGCTACGGCACAAGATGATGCCTGCCGCCATAGAGCCGGACTTCGCGTTTCCGACGACAGCGTAACTATACCGCCTCGTTCCAGCGTTATTGTTCAGGTGATATCCGAAGGGGCGCGCAACGGTCAAGTCCTAGCAGAAGGCAACATGTCCCTTTTGCTGAACCTCGGAATTTGCGCGGCACGAGGCATCATTGACCTTCGAGATGGCCGGGCTGAAATATTGCTCACAAATTTTACCAATGAGTATCGACACCTTTTTCGCGGCACTGCCATCGCCTACGCTGAAGCCTTGGAGGACGTGATTGAGTGCTTCGCTTCTGAGGAAACCGACGCCGATGAATCCTCGCTCGCAGGCATTGACATCAATAACGAGCTGATGCAGGAGAAAAAGAAGGCACTGCGACAACTATTATCGGAATTCAAGGCATGCTTTGCGTCTTCCTCTAAAGTTAGTCAAACGCCAATCGCGCAACACAGAATAATCACCTACGACGATGCGCGTCCTATCCACCAGCAGCCGTATCGTGTCTCGCAAAAAGAACGCGAGGCAATCAAAGCACAAGTAAAGGAAATGATTGACGATGGCGTCATCCAGCCTTCAAGCAGTCCGTGGTCTTCACCGGTCGTACTCGTCAAGAAGAAGGATGGCACGCTTCGCTTTTGTGTTGATTACCGAAAGCTCAACAACGTCACAAAAAAAGACGTTTACCCGTTGCCGCGCATCGATGATTCTCTGGACCGGCTACGGCGAGCGAAGTACTTTTCATCTCTTGACTTAAAAAGCTCAGGCACCCGCGCGTGGATCGGAGTAACTTCGTCTGCCTCTTCGCTGGCGCCCGTCAAAGCAGGTGCCGGCGCATGGCGCGTGGATTAGCGCGCGTCTTCGGCTTTCTAATTATGTCCCACATGTTGCAAGGTGTGGCAATATTTTTACTCGACCCCCTCAGTAGTACCATCGTGGTGCTTCAAGAGGGCCTCGATATGGGCGGAGGCAAACAACATAGCCTGAAATATTTCTTGCAATTCACATGGCAAATAATTAAGCTTGTAACTTGGCACAGGGCACATTTGTCGCTGCCCTACACTGTCTTCAGCTTTTTGCACAAGAACTTGTTTAAAAAATTGGCTAGGTTTTTTATACTGTGTCTGTGTTTTTTGTGCGCTGAAAGAACACATATAGCGAAGTGCTGCAGATTTCAGTAATGCATGCGTCCCTCAGCCACACACATGGCCATTGCAGACCGAGCGAAAGGGTTTTGTAGCATTAGAAAACGCGCCGAACCACAAGGCGCGACGCTAAGTTACTAGAACTAGGAACCTAGTTCTAGTAACGTTGGGCGCGACGTGCTTGAACTCGTAAGAACGCACCACAGCGCCACACTACGATGAGAGGGGCGCAACGGAATTCAGTGACGAACGCCTCGTGTAATTTCAATGTTCATCGTCGGCCGGAAGAGGGCGCGCTCTCACTTTTTATTGCACCATGGACCATGGACAAATAGACACCATGTTGCACCATGGACAAATGGTGCAACAGAAGGTCCCTGGACTGATGTACGCAGACGACATTGTGCTACTAGCGGACAATAAAAAAGATTTACAGATACTTGCGAATATCTGTGGGAATGCAGCGACAAATCTAGGCCTTAAGTTTAGCACAGAGAAATCAGGGATTATGATCTTTAATGAACACACGAGTAACTTCGTGGTGTCAATTCAACAGCAAGTAATACCCATAGTGAAGCAATATAAGAACCTCGGCGTACACATAAACGAAGGAAAGAATTACTCAAAGCAACCACCAAGATAATCGTGAAAATAAGGGGAAGCGGAATGCAGCAATAATGAAACACAGAGCACTGTAGGGCCACAATAAGTATGAGGTGGTGCGTGGAATCTGGAAAGGAGCAATGGTGCCAGCGCTAACATTCGCAAATGCCACTATATGCTTAAAATCGGATATATTGGCGGGTTTGGAAGTTAACCAAAGATCAGTAGGCCGGTTGGCTTTGGGAGCACACGGTAATACGACAAATGAGGCAGTGCAGGGTGACATGGGTTGGGCCTCTTTTGAAGTCAGAGAAGCACAAAGCAAAATTAGTTTTGAAGAAAGGCTCAGGAACATGGATGAAATAAATGGGCGGCTAAAGTGCACAAGTATCTCTGCATGAAAAGCGTAGACACAGAATGCAGGAAGAGGTCAAGGAAGTTGGCAACCAAGTACAGGATAATCGAAACTGCAAATAGACAACCAGGAGTCATCAGAAAGAAAGTGAGAGAAATAGAGACCGTGAATTGGATGCAAAGAATGGAAACGAAAAGGACAATGGAGATTTACAAGAATGAGAAGAAAGAAATTAGAAGGGAAAATCTGTACGATAACACAAAGGGCAGTGCCTCGCTATTTGAGGCTCGAGCCGGTTGCCTAAGGACGAAAACATATCGGAACAAATATTCGGAACTAGATGAGACATGTGTATGCTGCAGTAAAGATCCAGAGACCACTCAGCACATTCTAATGGAATGCGACGGGATCCACCCAGCGAGAACCGTAGGTAACGTGCAACTCCCAGAAGCGCTTGGTTTCAAAGTGGAAGGAAACAAAAACAGATCAGCCCTAGAGATCAGCAAGAGAAGATTGGAGTACTGGTGGAAAAAAAGCAAGGAAAAGATGGATACGACCTGATCTCTTAAAATCATAGGCAGCAGTACAAGGTAAAATTTTGAAAAAGAATATTAATGAGAGGTATACAAAAATGCTAGATAAAGAACATGTATAGTATACCTGATTAAATCAAGCAGGCTAGGTGACTATTTGTCGCCGCCCCGTTTCAAAGGGGATGCCAATAAATCATCATCATCATCATCATGGGTATATTGTTGCAATGCGAACTGTCTAAGGCGAAATGCTGCTCGCACAAGGTACTTTCATAAACATGTTTATTCAGCCTTTTCAGCCATGCATCCATGGCGGAATGTTTAAAGCATCATTCTTCTCTGCTTGGGAAGGCGGGTTCAAAACCAACCATCAAATGTAATTTCTTTTACACAAGTTATCCCAGCTATCTTCCATCAAGCCAGACAGAAAAAAAAGAGTTTGGTTAAGAATGGGACATCAATTTTTGATTGCGTGATAGCAAGTCATTTAAATAAAATAATTTGCGAACTTTTGAATTATTGCTTTGGCAAGATGTCAATGAGGTGGTTGCAGAGAAACATAAGAAATGTCAAACTGTTTTAGAGGAAGCACACAACGCCTGTTTATTTTGTTCCTGCAAACAGAGAAAGCGCGCGAATTATTAAAAAATGTTATGTGTCTTCCCACCTGTGCGAACGGAACAGCAGCACCGTCCAAAACCCTCAGTGAGAAAGCTAGCTGTTGAACTGAGGCTCTTCATTCATGGCAGCGCATTTCCTTTATCTTGAAGGGTAAAACTGAACGGGAGTTGATGACGCTTCGTGGAAATTACACGTTAGCTGTTATCACCGCCGTTTGGCCCAGTAACCAATGAACCGCTTGTTTTCCCATTGAGACATGTTAGATGGCGCTGGTATTTGGTGTGCACTAAAGACCGCAGCGCTCACTAGTTTCCTAGGCAGAATAAAGGTGGCGACATTGCTCCTTTCATGGACTCTTATTAGTTAGCTAAAAGATAGCGAATGGGTTTGATTGATGCACCGAATATTAGTTAATACAAACATTACTGGCAGTTTTTCAGCAAGGTGTTAACAACATGCACTTGGTATTTATGCGCAAAGTATATTCCGTGTTTTTATGAAACACGTTGCATAAGAGAAGGGACGCCGCACATAAATAAATAAATAAATAAATAAATAAATAAATAAATAAATAAATAAATAAATAAATAAATAAATAAATAAATATACTTGTGAAAAGCATCCACTAAGCTAAATAAATATACTGATATACACCAACAAAGTGAGACGAACAGTCAAAGAAAGCCATAATATACAGGGTGTACGAGCTAACGTTTCCCAAACTACTCAACAAAAAAAAAAGATTTAAGAAACACGTTGCATGATAAGCTCTTAAAACCTACGGTGTTTAGTTGTCATACCAGTGACGGCCAAATGGCCTAGCTTTTATAATTGTATCTTGCACAATGTTTCTCAATATTTCTTTTTCGTTGAACAGTGGCTAAAGTTAGCTGGGAGACCACATATATATATCCTATATATGAAGCAGTAATATATGTATATACCTGTTAAGATGTGGAAAACTTTGTCTGCCTCTGTCGCAGAGGGCTTGCACATCTTGGAAGCATTATACGATCTTGTTCACGTCTGAGCGTGGCATCAAATGTCCTTTTTCGCTGCCAACTGACGAGCGACAAGTCGGCCAAACAGGTCTCGCAGTTTCTGCTTACAGACGTTTCAGCTAGTTAGGTCAACATGCTGCGTCTCATACCATTCCACGTGGTTCCTCGAAGATAGAATATGAGGTTGGCTAGCATCAGCGTCTTATCCCACTTGTTCTGATTGCAGAATCGCTAGTACATATCAAGGCAGTCCTCGATGTCAGAAACTTCCATGCCGCAAAATGTTCCCGAGTCTCGTGGATGAGCCTGGATGACCGTAGGCGCCGACTGCAGACACGTGGTCGCTTCGTTGTCCATCGTGGCGACAGGTACGTGACGTCCGCTGCGAAGTTTCCTGCCTGTACCCCGCACCACCTCCACTAAAATTAGGGAGGCAAAAGGCATGCGCGCTGACGCAAACGGGTGTCTATTTACAGGCATAGAAATGGCTCCTATGCAGCATGCAGCCATAGCCTTCGTCTCTCTTCTCCCGAGATACCTGCATCAGTCTCTTCCCCGCCACAGTATCTTTCGATATATACATATACAGGTGTGTGTGTGTGTGTGTGTGTGTGTGTGTGTGTGTGTGTGTGTGTGTGTGTGTGTGTGTGTGCGTGCGTGCGTGCGTGCGTGCGTGCGTGCGTGTGCGTGCATGTGTGTATGTGCGTGTGTATGTATGTGTGTGTGTATGTGTGCGTGTGCGCGTGTGCGTGTGTGTGCGTGTGTGTGTGTGTGAAATGTGGGAGAAGCAGGACATTTCTTGCATTCCAATTTCTTGCTTTGTTTGTCGCATAGATACAACGGGACCTAATCTAAATTTATATAAGATATTTGGGTAGAATTACATATCAACTATATTTTTTGTCGATAACATGCTGGCAGTTAAAAATTTTAAAACAACAAATCGTGTCCCACTCCGCAATATCTATGGGAAAAAGTGGGATTTCACGCTAGAGGCACAGAGCACATGACATATGGCACTAAATATTGTCGGTCGACCTGATACGCCGGCAGATCGATTATTGAACAGAAACAAGGACCTCAGTCTTCTGGTCCCTCTGCCAATTTCTTCTCTGGTTAAAGCGTTGCTTGACGTTCAACATATCTCCGGATTTCCAGAAAAAGATAGTTATGTTACTCCTCCTACTTTCATAACCTTCAACACTACATTAATGTAATCAGTGCTTTTCTATTTTTCCTAAAAAGGAGTAACCTTTTACCTAAAACCCAAGCTTACGAAGAAGAATTGCTATTTTAACCTTCACTAGCGTCCCTTGAAAGTAAATGTTTGGGAGGATCTGCGGCTTATCCTCACGGTGGGTTACGTTAATCCCGAGCGTGGTTTCTGCCAACGTCAGACTTGTCCTGCCTGTCTCTTAAACGGCGCTCCAGTGACGTCCGCAGGGTGATTCGCCTTTGTCGTTCGCGACGCTCCAGCAAGAATAGCTGCATTTTTATGCGTACGCTCGCACTTCGCGTAAGTGCTCGTAAGTGCTCTTCAAACACTACCTGTACTTCTTGTAGCGCAGGTTTTAAAAATTCTATCATTGGTAGAACGCAAACGTTACACATTTATTGTACCTTTGATATAATCTCATGGTGTGTTAGCGCAGTGGCTATGGCATTGCGGCCCAGGTCGTTGATTCGATCCGGACCGCGGCAGCTGCATTTCGACATACCCCAAACCTATTCCCTGCAGGCACTCTCTGCCGGCAGAAACAAACGCTATACTTCAGCCCAGATCATTCACGACGAGCCCAAACCGGAGCCGACGCACCATCGTAGATGCCATGTTGGAACTGCTCCAGCCTGCTTCGAGATTTCTCGCGAACAGCTCGTAGAGTTCGCCGGGTACGTGGGGGGTGCAACGGAAAGGCGCAGATTTCACGTGCGTACGTATGAGACGGTGATGCGGCACCCCACGTTCGGCTCATACACATTTTGATCATGCAAGACATTCACGTATGTGGTGCGTTCACGCAGCTGCAATGAAAACTTTCTAATAAGAAACTTTTTAACGAAAACGGAAGAAGCAAGATGCAGATAAAGCGCATCTGTCTAGCTATTGACGGTGAGCCATAGAACACTGTGAGATGCATTCCAGCAATCGCCTCAAAACTGTCAACGTTAAGATACGCGGTATCGGCTGATCGTATACACTTGCAGTTCACTGCTTCCTTCGCACATCACCCTTTCTGCCTCTTATTGCCTTTCGCCAGCATTTCGTCAAAACTTGGCAACATGCTCAAAAGTGAAGCTTTCGTGGCCTTTTTTCTTTTGTCATAAGTGTCGCTTTCATAGTACGCGTTTCTAGCATTTTCCTTTCAGCATTGATGACGTTGTACAAATGCACTTGCGCAAGTAGTTACTGCGAGGCGCATGTCATTAACATCATCATCAGCCTAATTTTATGTCCATCTGCAGGACGAAGGCCCCTCCCAGAGCTATTACCCATCTCTTGCTCTAGCTGATTCCAACTAGCGCCTGTTAATTTAGTCAAGTCATCGCCGCACCTAGCTTTCTGCCGACCTCTACGGCGCTTCTCGTCCCTTGGCACCCATTCTGTTACTCTAATGGTCCACCTGTTATCTGCCCTTCGGAATAAATAGCCGGCCAGCTCCATTTTATTCACCTAATGTCAACAAGAATATCAGCTTTCTCCGTTCGGTCTCTGATCCACACCACACTCTTCCAGCCTCTTAACGTTACGCCTAACATTTTTCGGTCAATCGCGCTTTTCGCGCTCCTTAATTGGTTCTCGAGCTTCTTTGTTAACCTCCAAATTTCTGCCCCATACGTTAGCATCGGTACAATGGAATGATTGTACAGTATACAGGGTGATCAAAGTTAAGCTGACAGTTTTTTTTAATTAGGCGCTGAGACCACCTTTACGTATTCTACGGCAGATCAAGGATCAAGTCGCAGATCAAGGTAATGTGGCGAGGGGGACAAAAAGTGAGATGATAATTATCGCTGTAAGCAGTGCACTTAGTGCACTTAACAAAAATTTATTAAATATTTTTGGCATGGCTGCAGTAAGCACGCACGTTTGAATTGAAAAGTTGTATGCAATGAAACGACCTATGCACCGTACCTACAGAACATTTCCGTAAATGATATATATATATATATATATATATATATATACACGCACATGCGCCGGTGGCGATTTATAGGCTATAACAATGACGTGCATGTCGTTGTAAAAAAAAATCTGCCTCCATTGGATGTGCAGTCAAGCTGTTGCCGAAGTTGGACAAGCACCACCACCCAAACTGACATTAGATGACGTTAGAGAAGCACCGCAACCACAGGCGATGTTAGACAACCACAAACTGCGGATGTAATACACGCCACCCACTGCAGGTGCGTTCTGTATAATGCCGTCAGCCCATGCGCCCCCTTCGCCAGCTGCCGTTTGAGGTCTGCCTGATTTGCCTGCTGTGCGGTGGTATTGGTTTTGGACAGTGTTAACCATAATGTCGCCTACGGTCGCGGCACATGCTGTGTAACAGATGCAATGTGAAGATACATTGTGTGCACACGCATGTCGCGCGCGCACGCACGTATGTGGAAGTGCAGCGTACATCTCCATTCTTGTAGGCCCTCCGCCAATTGAACAAGTTAATTTTTAAAACTAAATTGCGTCATAAAATTGTAAAGTACGACTTCCACACAAGCTGCAGACATGATAGCGTCGGATTGTGATTCCAATATATGACAAAACAGAAATTTGTTACGCGGAAACTCAAAGAGAAATCCCTTTTACAGCTGCCCTGTGAGGTCTCTCTGAGTGGCTGTGCTATTTTTTATGAGCACGAGCCGACGAATAATCGCGACCAACTGGAGGCTAACAGCTTCGCTGTAAAAGCAAACATCCCGGGTTATTGATAAATACACGTACGTAAAGCGGTGGTAATATGTCAAAAAACGCGTGACAACAAATAAACGTCTATGAATTCGGAGACGGTGTTAAAAGAAACAGGGAAAAATAGGAAAACAGACAGCCAAAGCATATTTGGAACCAGTGCAATCAAATATCAAAACAATAATAAATACATATATCTATGCTATACTAAATGAATATTTCTGCAGAGAATGTTCTCGAGGAAGGCAGAACCTTGGCAGAAACATCAGAAAAATATGAACGTTTCGCACTTGCCCCTATTCATTGTGAATATGTACAGGGTGTTCCAACTGTCTTGCACCAAGATTATACGATATGCAAACGCCGCGTTGCTTGACAAATCAAGGTAATGTGTTTGCCGTCGCTTGGAGATACTCAGATCTCTCTTGCATTCCGCCTAATTACGTAATTAGTCTTAGTATATTAATCAACTTTCCAATAATATATTTAGATGAAAAGCGTCATTAAGAAAATTTTAGTGCAACATGAAAAACTCCCGATACAGTTTCCTGTTGCTCAGTACGTGCTACATAAAAGTGTTTTTCCGAGTGTGAAAGACGCCCGCGAATAAACGCAAAGTGCCTTGAGCGGCCAGTCGCGTGCGTGTGCTGGCGCTTTTAAAAGGGGAAGCACACTCTGCTAAATGCTATGTTCGTTTGTATGCGGGACGTTTCGGAGCACTTCAATCACGACGCGCAAGTGGGAATGTCACGTGGTACTTTTTTGTATCTCGCGGGCATCTGCAGTGAGCAGAAAAAAAGTAATACTTCATAGATATAAAGTTAGAAACTTTATTCGGACGTTTTGCAAAGCTCTCTAGAACTTTCTAATTGGAATTTTCTGCCGAACTTTCTTGCTTCAGAAGTTGGTTAATTAATCTTTACTAATTATGCAATTAAACAGAATACAAAAAGTGTGACTTACTCCATACAATACTCAGCAACATGCACTTGGTCGCGTCTTGTTAGATTGCATCAGGCACATTTTTAGCCTCTTAGTAAATTCAGGTGGGACACCTGTTAGTACTTTTTCTCCAGTTTTATGTTTGGCAGCTGAGAGTTCGTGTTTTAAAATATTAACGAAATAATCACACAAGAAGATGGTATTTCCAGATAATTGCTATTCCGCTGGAATACACCGTCGAATAGGACACTTGTAACGAAGAAGAGTAGCCTGCGCCTCAGCAGCATGGCCACCGGCATGAGCTCGTGGTTTCTGACCTTGGCCGAACGCTTGTGACTGGTGCCCGTTCGCCTGCATTTGTTGCTAATAAAACTCTTAGCACACTATTCGATTCGTTATGCAAAAATTCCGCATGTCAGCGCATGCTAAAAACAAATATTATTGTTGCGAGGCATTGCTTACGAGCATGCCGTTAAAGGACCGCTAAAGAGAAAGACGGTTAGCTATCTGGGTCAGTTGGTACAAACTGAATAGTAAAAACCAGTCAAAGAACGAAGGACAGAGAGTAGACGTGGCACACACAACGACCAGTCGTTGCAGGGAACGAAGTGCAAGGTCGATCCAAATGGTCGCGAAGCTTCGGGCGAAAAGCGGTTCAGAACGAATTGTCACCGCAAGGGTAGTTATGGGAGCAGCGATTGAAGCGCGACTATGTTTGGAGGGAACAAACATTGGGAAAGAAAGAAGCGTTTTTAGGTAAAGCGAGACACAGTTTGATTCATTCAACGAAAATAAAATTGCTTATCAATTTTATATACGCATGGCGAAAAAAGAACAACTCTAGTTTACTTGATAATTATCAATAAATACCTTTTTTCAGCGCCTACAGATAGCGGCCGGCGTTGACGCCGCCATCACTTGCAATGCAATGCAGCTCTTGCAGTGGACAGAAAGGCGGGCTCGTAAAGTTCACGCCCCCCTCACATGTTGTGTTGATTTGCTGGTCGACGTTTGTCTGAATCTGGTTACGCGGGTAGTTTCATTGTTTCTTAACTTGTTCAGTCAAAAGTGGTGAGTTACGACCACCAGATAGTTGTTTACTTTAGTTGTTTTCGTGGGACAGCGCTGGCCGACGGGCTTGGCGTCCGACGAAAGGACGAGCACTGTACGCCCAAAGCGTTCGTCGGCCTCCAACGAAAGTATGTTCCGTGCAGCGATGCGATTTCGACACCCATACGGCTGAACTTTTTCCTGCATCGCTTTCCGCGCTGAAAGCTCGAAACGCCCATCAAGTCGAATGGCGCGGCATTTGAATACGATATGGCTGGCCTTCGAAAACAAATTTCGCGCCTTTGAAAGCAAAATGACGTCACTTCTGTTTTTAACGGATGTGACGTCAAATTATTTTTTAAGTGTTCCCTCCTCACACAGATGGCGCTAAGCTCCATGAAACGCAGATGAACCGCTATGTTTTGAACGTATGGGCTTCTATGGAAGCTTCGCTACCAGGTATATTTACCTTGCGAAGTGTGTTTATTCTGAGACAAGGCCCTGCTTAAATAAGGGCCGATACAAAACATGACATGCGCACTAGGAGCATCAAGTGCGCACGTGTACATGATAATGCGACAATGCGCATGGTTACATCTTCCTTCTTTTCGAAATACAGAAAACAGACACGAAACAATTTCTATGACAGGGAACTATCATACTGGTTTCTCTGGCAGGGGATACCGTTGTGGCGCTCTGCGCGAGCGGTTACTTCTACGAAGGACGTCCTGAGGTGGCCGTTCCGTCTCCTGGCGAGGCTGTAAAGCTGGTTCCACGGAAGCAGTCGTTCCAGGGGACGACGCAGGTTGCACTGCTCTGGAACTCAGATGTTCTCTGGTGTGTCGCAGCTGCTGTCCGCTGTCTGTAATTAAGGTTTATGACCATGGTTGGCCTGCTGGACCTACGACCACAGCTGGAGACCAGTGTCGGCGTATGGTGTCGTACACTGATACTGGAGAACCACTGTGTAGCTGGGTTAGATGTTTTGCTGTCCTGTTGCAGAAGATTCGTTGCGTCTCTCTTATTTCACCGAGACGATTACAAACAGATCGGGGCGACACAGTCCGAGGTTCCAGGTGGCTGGAGAGAACTGGCAGTTGCGTTCTTGTATGGCGGCCTATTAACCTCTGAGCAGGTGACTTCAGTTGTTCGTCCCTTGGCATATTTCGCCACTCCATCAAAGCGCTGTAAAATTCAAAAGATCTAAACGGACACTTTGTTAGCAACTTTTTCGCCTCCTGCACGGCGCACTCTGCCATGCCGTTGCTGCTCGGATAGTACGGGCTTGAGGTTACGTGGGTGGTTCGAAGCTGTGCATTAAAAGATCGGAAGCATGCACTGTTAAACGGTGGGCCATTATCCGTGCACAGCTTTGCAGGAATCGCACGCGTTTTTACTGATGCCGCTGTTAATTGACGCAGCTTTTGAATCTCGAAAAAAAAAACAAGTAGAAATCTACGAGGATTAGGTACGACTGGCCATCGTGGTAGAAAATATCAAGCCCAACGACTTGCATGGCAGATTTGGTATCTCGTAGCTCAGCATTCTCGTAGAACAGCAGTCTACTGTTTCTGTGCTTGTACTTTTCGCAAGCTGCACATGACTTAGCTAGAACTGAGATGTCGGCTTTCATGCCGGGCCAAAACATTACCTCTCTGGCTCGCATCTTCATTTTTTCTGCTCCCCCATATGCGGCGTGTAGCAAGCGGAGAACCTCTGGCCTCTTGGCTGGAGGGATGACGATTTTGTCGCTCCTGAGTAGCAGTCCTTCCTCGACGTGTAGCTCTTCGCGGTAGTGCCAATAAGGATGCATGGCGTGCGAGACTTCGTTCTTTGTTTCTTGCCATTCTGTGCTCGAGTAGGTGCGTAGTTCGGCTATGACAGTGTCTTTGTTGGTTTCGTTCCGAATACTCTCGAGCTGCTGGTTTGACACAGGAAGCGAAGAAATAACGTTTATTTGAAATTCTCCTGTCTCATCGCTTAGTTTAGTATAACTTGGAAATTGAGAAAGCGCGTCCGCTAAAAATAGCTCCTTGCCTGGTTTGTACGTTACTTTGATAAGAAATCTTTGCAAGACCAGCCTCATGCGTTGCAGGCGTATTGGGCATTCACATAGTGGCTTTGTGAATATCGATTCTAGATTCTAGAGGCAGTGTGGGAGAACGCTCACTCACACTCACTCACCATAATTTTTTCCATGCCCCGCACTCACTCACGTTCACACTCACCTCCGCTCACACTCACAGCACTCACTCGCACTCGCACTCACTTCCACTCACACTCACTGGCGCTCACTCGCACTCGCACTCACCTCCACTCACACTCACTGGCACTCACTCGCACTCACCCCTTTGAAATGAGTGCGAGTGTGAGTGAGTGCACTCATGAGTCACTGTGACAATCTATACCGCTCACAATTCGTGTATATTCATAACGAAGCTTCCAATTTAGCACCTGTGGCATCGGGAGTGCGCCAAGGCAGTGTTTTGGACCCAGGTTTATTTTTAATATACATAAAAGATTTCCCTTCCCGATTACACGGTAACATCCGTCTATTCACTGACTATTGTATTTCGTACCGCGAAATTAATCACAGTGATAATCACCATATACAAAATTCTGCCTTTTCTTGGTGTCAGGAGTGACAGATGACTCTAAATGCCGAAAAATCTGTAACGCTAACAGTAAAAAGAAACAGATATCTGAGTTTACTTACATTAATAATGACACACCTCTCACTTGTGCATTTCAGCGTAAATGTTTGGGTGTCTCTAACATACGCTCTGCCATGGGAAAGCCGTGTTAACAAAATAACCTCAAGTGGAAATCAATGTACATGCTGAGAACTAAACCGACTCTTCTTTCTGAGAAGACACCTTCGTCTTGCGCCCCCAGATAAAGTTTGGTGGCCTACAAAATGCTTGTTCGAAGAGTGCTGGAGCACGCCAATATTGTTTGGTTTCCGTACACAAAATAAGTCATTGCATGAATGGAAGGGGCGCAGAGGAAGGCAATAAGGTTATGTTTTAATAAACACAAATTAACGGATTCATTGACTAAATTAGTAAAGAGAGCTTTACTATTAACACTGCAAAGTAGAGCAAAACTAGCATGACTTAAGTTTTCGTTTCAATTTATTCGTGGTGACATAAACATTGACGTCAGCCCCAAACTCTCTCTGTCCCTCTCTCTGTCATTTATATTAGACGTGTGCATGCTTGCCGCCCATGCTCGGTAAGCTCCTCTTCGGTCGGATTGAGCCAAGAGAGCGGGAATTAGAGGGAGAGATTGACTGTCCGTATACTTAGTAAACCACTTAACGCCGAAACAAACACAAAAGGGAGAACAAAGCGGTATCTATCTTTGCATCTTCGCTTTTTCTCCATGTATGCGAGCGTGCGTGTCTGTTACTGTGTGCTAACTTGGCTAGTCCCTCTACCGCTCTGGCTGTTTATATAAAGAGCCTGTACGTGTACGTTTAAGAGGGAAGCAGGAAGAAAATGAGGAGCCATTCCACCCTCTGAAGGCGGATGACCAGCGAAGCTGTAGCAAATCATACGGTATTAAACGTCTTCACTCAGTGGAAGTCATGGCGAAATTTGCCCGTCATGATTTGGATATGTCTGCCGTCAGCGCTCCAGCCCATACATATTCCCTGGTGTATTAAAGAAAATGTCGCAGTTTCGCCCGAAAGGCGAAGCTTTGATTGCGATAGCAAATTAGTAGAGAGCTATACGAAGCAAGGATAGTAGTTTAATGGGCCGTATAAACTTGTAAATATTCGCCTACTAACTAAATAGACAAGCACGGTGTCACGCGCAAACAGGTAAACATGAACGCATCTCGCTCGATAACCGCGGAAACTCGCTGTCCCAACGCCGGAGTAAGCAGGCGCAGCTATAGCCGCGAGTGAATTGACCTTCGTGCCGCCTCTCGCTTCAAAGCGAACTAAACGTCGAAAACACGGCGCATACAAAGTTACCGGCTCTACACTCTTAGCACGGTAACGTTTACTAAAGGAGTATATTCTCACAAATTTGTGCACCTATAAAAAAAAAGTTACATAGTAACCTTTATTTAAGTAACCTTTAATGAAGGGTACACTCTCACCAACGTGTAACCTATAAAATAAAAGGCTACGTGTACCTATACTAAAAGTTACTATATAGTAACCTTTAGTATAGGTACGCGTAGCCTTTTTGTATGTAACCTTTCGTATAGGCATAGTCTTGCAAGGCTTCGCACGTGCGTCCTTCTGCGCATGTACATGAATTTAGGACATTGATTCTTCGGCCAACCACCAAACTTCAACGCAATGCACTAGCGTAACTCACTGAACAGAACTTCATAAAAATTATCCTTCAAATTATCGGCCGAATTTCTACAACTTTCGGTTACCAACGTCAGGAGGATGCACTCTTCTGAAAATATAGGCATTTAAGGCACTTAGTCATAACTTCTATGCTGCGTTATATTTGCGCTTTGGTCAAGGTTAAATCACTGTTATAACTCAGCAGGCAATTTACGATTAAGCGCCGTAAAAGCTTATGTTATCGGAAAAAGGTATCCTTTCGACGTAGCCAATGGAAAGTTGTTGAAATTCGGCTGATCTTCCGAAATACACTTTTTCTGAAAACGCTACTCAGTGAGTTACGCTAGTGCCCTGCAGTGAAGTTCAATGGATGGCTGAAGGAGCAATGCACAAAATTTATGTGCGTGCGCAGAAGGACGTGCGGGTGAAAACGTGCAAGACTGGATGCCTATACGAAAGATTACAGAAAAAAAGGTTCCGAAATATGGCCGCAGGGGTTATGCCCTAATTTCTTAGACATGACTCATTGTCTAAAACCAAAAAGATATTCAGGTTTTAAGACAAAATGACATTTTATTGCTGTGAAAACTTCATAGTGGCGACAGACAGCATTTGCGCGATACTCAATACATTTGGGAAGAAAATTTTACTAATTAGCTTTTTCATTTCTTTGGGAACATGTAATTGCACATTGAAGGCAGCTAGTACTGAAAACATACCGATTTGCCATAATTGTGCCTGGCACCAAGTTCGAGAAATTGAATCTGCAATGAAGTGCGTTGCTGTTTCAGTTATTCTTTCTGCACAACCTGCAGCAAAATTCTGTAAATATCTGTTGGAACAGCAATGAATTTTATGGCATGTTTGCTGCAAAATTCTGTAAATATCTCAACTGGAACAGCAACGCATTTTATGGCATGTTCACAGTATGTGTTTTTGAGACTATTCTGTGGCAGAATGCTTCCAGCAACCGGATATGGCGTGCTGATTGACCAGCTCTGCCGTTAACCACGATTGTTTATTTACATGCTAATCAGTCAAACATTGGCGCCATTCGTACTAATGATTATTATTGAAATTATGTTGCGGTTATAAAACTTGTTCAGCAGAAATCATAACCTCGCTACACCAAATAATATCCCAGGCAATGCCTGATAATTCCTCAAATGGCCCTGCTAAGCCAGCCTCAACATTTCGTCTCAAATTATCTTTTTTTTTCATATTCATGGACAGACTGGTTAACAACGTATAAACCTTTGCCACCTTGCTATTTTACAGCGCAGCTCATTTACACAAGGCAGCTTGCAGGAATTAGTATAGAATGCACAATGCATCAAGAGTTGTACCTTTTGAAATAAGCTTGCACATAATTGGTAATTTTGGGTTAAATGTGCAAAACACAAAATAATTTATGAAATACACAGTATGTTGCTTTTGTATACTGGTGAATGCATTTTATAAAGGTTCGTCCCGCAACATTTTTCTTTGCTGCGGACCATGTTAAAAGTTTTTTTGCAAAAAGTACCATGTCGTCATCACATGATAATGAGATTTCTAATAATTATATTTTGTACAAGTGGAAAGCACATCTGAAAAGGCGGCACAATTCAGAATGAATAGGCATTTCTGCATGCAATATTTGTTGTATCGAATATATATATATATATATATATATATATATATATATATATATACTATATATATATAGGTATGAGACGGCAGCACCCACATTCTGGAAATGATGTGAGTAGCAGCTGTGAGAAGGAAAGCTGACACAAAACATTTAGTGAAAATGGCATGTTTATTTGCATATACAAAACAAGGTAACTCAAAGTTCTCCCTTCACAAGCAAAATTACATTTTTCCTTGGTCTGTTTTCTTCTCCACGGCCATGAAGCAGCAATGAAAAAACCTCTGAGTACAGCGCTGCCTGGCATCACCAATTTCTACAGCATCACGAGGAATAGGGCAAAAAAAAAAAGAGAAATGTTGAAGGTTCGTGAACAATATGTTCAAATAGAAATACATATAAGTTTCAGACTTCCACGTGGAGGCCGATCTCATCCCTGGTTCGAGCACAATCATGTCTCTTTGCTGTTAGTATGTCAGTTGCTAATTTTCAGATCTCCTTGCTGTGTAGTGGAGCCTACAACGACAGAAAAGTAATCTTACAATCTCATAGTTATGTGTTAGCGTCGCCCTGCAAACAACAGCTATTAACATCTAATGAAAGAGACATAAATAAACCACAAACAGATGAAAAACTACCACAGCACAAATAATTAAACACGCCTAAGGCGAATATACTCTTCTGTCTAGGAAAGGTCGGTAAGAATAAAAATTAAAGATTAAAAAAACTGAACGAAAATGAATTCTCAAGTCAGTTCGTACTCCCCTCCAGTACAAGTACAAAAAACAACACCGCAATAATGTGACAGTTTAACAGTCAAAATGCAATATCAAGTGATTACAAAATGAATATCAGCACAAAACACCAGTTCCGTGCATGAGGTCAATGTGCGTCCGCACAAAAGTGCAACATAAACTTGAGATTTAAAAATAACCAACACGGTGACTGATAGTGATAAAAAATATTACAACAACAGTTTTTATGAAGCAAGCAAGTAGTTCACTTAAATAAAACTGAACAGTGCGAGTATGAGCAAGAATTGACGGTGAAATATACGACAAACACACACCAGCAAATAGATAGTTGAACAGGAAGCATTGCTTACCTAGGTCACATTTATTGCTGTCTTCGGCATTCATTACAGCAGTCACAACACAAACGATGCTCACCACTCTCAGGTAAGCGAAGAACCTTTACCATTGGCCATCGGCAATGCGTCTCGTCGCAGCGGCCACGCAGCACGCCAAACATGTCCGTGCTCCAAGTCCGGCGTCACGGCTTCTTTTCAGCGGCGCGCGAGCCTTTAGGAGTCCTTTTGGTAACTGTACCACCCGTCACGAGTGACTCAAACACATAATACGCTTGGTAAGCGCACGCCACCAAATCGGAGAGCGTAAAAACATGGGTAAAGGGATGAAACAAAGCGCGACACGACCGTTTTAAAACGACACCACCGGCCATACTCTTCCCAGCATGCATCGCGAGAACTGCGCAATGCAGAGGAGATATGACGGCGCTCATGTGTGGCTGAAGCTGAAGCGCGTTCGATTGCGCCCCGCATCTAGCGCAATTAAATATAATAATCAAACTACAGTTCCGTCAAAGTAACACAGGACCATATATATCAAGATGCTAATATTTTAATGTTTCAGGATGTTGGTTTTCGTTTGTATTTGTATGTTTTCTCCCTGCTCATTTGGCCGGCCGCTATTGTGGCCTCCCACCGTGAGCGCACGTTCATCTCTCTACGAGACCTCACTGGAGCGGCTGTCGCCTGCTGTCATGTGAATGTAGGGGCGTCTTTCTCGCGTGTTAGTGAGCGGGCAAAATTGGTGCGTGCTGGCGTTCTCTAATGAACCCAACGTTTGCTGTAATTTAGGAACCACTCCCTCTTATACATCAACATACAAAAAAAGAAAGAAAAGAAGAAAAAGAAAGCGCGGTGGCAAAGCATTCAGTTGCAGTGTACAAGTAAGTCTGATTACGAAGCATCTTTCTCGCCCTGCAGATTAGTTATTCGGCCTGCTCGACGCTTTGATTCTGTCGGTCGTCGAGCTTTTACACTACTCTAGCGTGCGCCCACGTGCGGCCTTCAGTGTGCGCCCGCTGTTAGTGGGTGTCACGTTTCAGGAGAATATAAAACAAACGCGAATATAAGGTGCATTGATACACAAGGGAAAAAAAAGAATATTGGGTACAAATATATATTCAATCACCATAATGCATCTGCTTTTAGGTTTTGTGCAGGCCCACAAGTCTGTGTTTTATACCACAGCCTAAAATGTCTGTACCGGTAGCGGCGGGGGGCTTTCCATCACATTGAAACGCGTAGTGATAATTCATGCCACAACATCGTTTGCCACAATATTCTCCGGTGTATGTTCACTGTTTCTGTGGCTTCCTTTTATATTATAATGGCACATATGCGGTAGAGATCAGTGACGAATGAATTGCTGCTGTCTCTCTTGAGCATACGCTCGTGGAAGATTTAATTTTTTTTTTACATTGCGAAACCGAAGAACCCTACTGGTATCAATAAAATATTAATCTAGTCCAACCAGCCTCATTCCCTCGGGCGCACAACATATCGTATAGGTTAGTCCCGGCTAAAAACACCACATCAGGATAGCAATACGACACAATAATAAGTAAACTTCCAATCCATACAGTAGGTCCCCTAAGCCCCGAATGGCAACTCCTTTAGAAGTTACAATCTAAAGGTTACAAGACATTTGGCGTTGCAGTTACCTTTAAAATATGCGCTTCGGCACATGTAACTTCTAGCCGCGACGGAAATTCACGAAAACACAAAGATCAAGTTTTTTTTTAGTCACCGAGTAACCTTTATGTTAGACGTTACTTGCAATTATAGGTTAAAATAAACGTTACCGTGCTAAGAGTGTAGTTGATCATTGTTCACGTCACAAATCGCTGTGAAGAGGAGGCGCGCGCGCCCTTTTTCCACGTCGCAGATCTCTTTCGAGATACGACACCCACGCGGCCGCCGCCAGAGCAACAGTGAGAGTGCCACTAACTGGCACTCTCACTCGCACTCACTTCCACTCACACTCACTCGCACTCGCACTCACCTCCACTCACACTCACAGGAACTCACTCGCACTCACCTGCACTCACACTAACTGGCACTCACTCGCACTTGCACTCACCTGCACTCACACTCACTGGCACTCACTCACACTCGCACTCAGTGGCACTCACTCGTACTCGCACTTGCGCCTTCGAAATGAGTGCGAGTGAGTGTGAGTGAGTGCACTCATGAGTGAGTTCGCCGACCTATGGGTCTGTGATCCGACTCGACGATAACCTCACGCTGCCCAAAGATGTAATCTTGAAATTTCGTGCAACCATGAACAATTGCTAGTGTTTTTTTTTCGATGCGCGCGTTTTGCTGCTGTGCTTCTGTTAGCGAACGCGATGAGTAGGCTATCGGTTGCCCTTCCTGCAGAAGAACGGCTCCTACTCCGTGCTAAGTAGCGTCTACTGAAAAGGTGGATGATTTTTCTATTAAAATAGGCTAGGACTGGTGCCTGTGTGAGGGTTGTCCGAAGCTTGCGAAAGCTTTCACCTTGCCGGTCTGTCCAGACCCAGGCGTTGTGCTTTTTCAACAGATCGCGAAGAGGCGCTGACAAGGTGGACATGTTGGGGACAAAACGCGCCATGAAGTTGATCTTGCCAAGAAAATCTTGAAGTTCCTTACGGTTTCGAGGTGGCTTCACCTGCATGATGTCTTCCGCTCTGCCGGCGTCCAGAGACAGGCCTTCTGGAGTTATAGCGTGGCCCATATAGCGGACTCGAGGCTGCAGAAAATTGCACTTTTTCTTATTAAACTTCAAATTGTGTTCTCTACATCGTGCAAGCAAGGCTAGCAAATTGCTGCGTTCCTCTCGCGACTGTCCCCACACCAGGATGTCGTTCATTAATACAGCAACGCCTCTCAAGCCCTCTAGTACTTGGTGCATCACTCGCTGAAAAACTTCCGGCGCGGACGCAATGCCGAAAGGCATGCGCAGGAATCTGTATCGGCAATAGGGCGTGCTCATAGTACACAGTAGCGAACTCGGCTCGTCTAGCTTTATCTGCCAGACCCCTGAGGATGCATTAAGGGTAGAAAAAAATTTCGCTCCATGCAGTCGCGGTAGAATATCCTCCAACGTCGGCATATGATAATTCTCTCTGAGAAGCGCCTTGTTTAAGTCTGATGGGTCTAGACATACGCGTACTTTTTCTTTCTTTACAACTACAACCATGTGGCTAGACCCGGAGGTGGGCTCTGTTACCTTTCCGATGACTCCGTCACGCTCCATCTTGTCTAGCTCGGTTCTGACGCGTTCTTGGATGGCAATGGCAATTCGGCTTGCCGGTTTGACCGTGCCTGGGGCTTCAGGTTTCAGTTCCATGTGGGAAGAGACGTCTTTGATTTCTCCCAGGCCCTGCAAAACGTCTTCAAATCCTTGTATTAGTTCATCAGCCTTCAAGGCGTCCACGGTGTTTATGCGGCAAATCAGGCTTAAGCATTCCGCGACTTTGCCACTTATTGTAACAGGAACAGCTTGTTTCACGATAAAGAATAATGTCGTAGATTTTGCTGAACTAAGTATCTGAAGCTTAATTTTTTAGTGCTGTTTCCTTATGTCCAAAAAAAAAATGACCGCAGCGTAGAGCAGCAATCTTGTGCTGGCTGTGTAGTTATGCTTCTGAGTGTAGCTTCGGGCATGACGCAACACTTGGCACCGCTATCAATCTTGCACGAAATTGGGGTCCCTGCCACGTGAATAGTTGCCGACCAGAGGTCATGCTCATCAATACCGTTGACTTGCAACATTTGAAGGAAATAATGCTCGTTCTCTACTATTCTCGACCTGCTGTATGTTGCGTCCTTGGCTCCTTGGTTTCACTTGTTGTTTGCGACACACCCTCGCGAAGTGATTTCGACAACCACACTTGTTACAGCGTTTGCCTTGAGCCGGGCACGTCGCTTTTCTGTGTTCTAGGAAACCGCAGTTTCGGCAACTGCCGAGATCATCTTTCTTCGTCACAGCACGTATGCTGGCCTCATATGCTGTACTCACTGCTGCCTCCTGGATTTCGTGAAAACGGGTTTTACCTTCTTCTCTAGCTCTGCACATTTCCACTGTTTTGGCATAGGACGGATTTTCCGACAGAAGACTTTGCTGAAAGTCTTTATCTCTGATTCCCAGGATTATGCGACTACGCAATAGCCTGTCCTCTAGTGCTCCAAATTCGCACTGGTGAGCTAGAATTAGTAGGTCGGTCAACCACTCGTTGAAAGACTCGCCCTCGCGCTGGTCTCGGTAGCCAAAACGAAATTCTTTGAATGTTAAGTTCGTCGCTGGCTTGTAGTGAGCCTCAAACTTTTCCATGAGCTTTTCCACGTCTTGCTTCTCTGCCTCATCTTCAAAGGTAAAGGTATAGAACGCCCGCCTTGCTTCTTCACCAATTATCACAAGAAATGTCGCGGCCTGAACTTCATTAGGCTGCTGTTTCAATCCTGTCGCCGTAGAAAATAGAGTGAACTCACTTTTCTAGGTGATCCATTTATAGAAAATTTCACCCGTAGTGTCCAGTGGCTCTGGCGGGGGAAGAAGCGTTGATGCCATGCTTGTTTGCTTTGCACGCTCTACTGACGCCGTGGCGGTTGAGGCTGCTGGGGCCGACATAGGCGAATTGGGCTATCAAAATGCATCGCTTAACCCGGGTAGTGGTGCTACCACTTCTGACACCATGTAGACGGGCGCGATGCAGGGAACAAAGTGTGTTTATTGTGAGACAAGGCCCTGCTTAAATAAGGGCCGATAGAAAACATGGCATGCACACTAGGAGCATCAAGTGCGCACGCGTACACGATAATGCGACAATGCGCATGGTAACAGAACGGACAAAAATTATGTACAACCATACACCCTTGACTCCAAAGAGGACACTACTACCGACTGTGAGAAAGTCTGTACCATTGAAACGAAGGCCGGAATTGTGATATCCACTGTGCATGTATCTGCATGCACACCCAAGTGTGATATCGAGAACTTCATGACCGTGCACTTTGCATGGCTTAGCGTTGAGGACACTGCCCCTGTGATCATCGTTGGCGACTTCTGTGTGGGCATTTCAAAACCAGACGATTCACTCCGTCTGTGCTAGAATAGTTTGCTTTGAAGTGCCACACTAATCCAATTCAATAAAATACCGAACAACGGTCGTGTATAGGTTAAACTTTGGCCACGAAACTGTCTAAGGCAGTAGCCGAAGCAAACAAAGTATATCAGAGTAATCACGAGGCTATCATCACTACCATTACCAAATAATGAAAATAAGTACCTAAGCCCTTGTCTAACCCTCTGTGATGTGCTACCGCTTCGCTGGTCATCCAGCTTCAATGATTGGAATGGCTCCTCAATTTTGTTTATCCATTTTTAAGCAAATTCCTGATGTCTAGAACGCGCAAGATGAAAGGTTGTTGCATTGCATTGTGTGTTGTAGTTCATTCCACTCTTCACCAATCCTCCGTGTGCTACCCAGTGCTGCGCTAACCAGATCTACTCAATCTGTCCTAAGCTGCTTGGTTTCGTGGGCTTCTGCCTTTCATGATGTTTGCTGCAAATAAATTCAATTTCTTTTTCTTCTTCGGCATTGCTACACTAGTAAAGGGGATATTGGAGAAATCTGAGCTCTCTGGTGTGCTTTGGGTAGTTGCTATGCCTTAATCTAGAATCACGTAACAGTCGACAAACGTTCTGGCTCCTGCAGCCAGGTCCTTTGTAAGATTTTCTTCTTTCTCAAGAGATGACACCTATTGCGCGCGTCGGCTTCGTCTTCAATCAAGTTGTTCTAGTGCTCGGCTTCTAGTGGTGTTTTCTCGATGGCACTGACGTTGTGTTTCTTTCGAGGAAATAGAGACGTTTATTATGCCACGTATCATGACTCTAATATGTCAAGTGCACGGATCTGGCCAAGAAGCGAAGCACAAGCGAGCTCCAGCTGCTGAAAATACGAAGCGGCAGGCTCGACCGACCTCATAGTTCAGAGGAGCACAAGCTTACAGCTCGCTGTCGACACCGGGTGGACACTTCAGATCGTGATCGTGAAAACATAGCCAACAGGTTCCACGCGAACGCCAAATACGTGCGTGCAGCTGAGAATGCCCCTCACCAATTTTGCCTTGAAAACATTGGGGTACGAGCGCGTGAGAACGACTTCAGGCAGCTCCCGCAACAGGCGAGAGTGCAGTTATACGCAAACTAGGTTACAATAGACGAGGCAACCTTAAGTTTGCCTGCGCGGCACTAGCGCCGCCCACTCCCCTGGCGGAAGAATGGAAGTGTCGAAGGTCGCCGCCGGGCCAGCGCGCGCCCGTGTTCTCTACGGCGCGAGCGACCGCGTGCGTTGTTTTCGTGACGGCGAGCGCGACCTCATCAACCAGGATAGGTGGCACGCCATACTGCTGTGTTGTTGATTGCCACAAGAGCTTCGAAAAGTCGAAAGCCGCCCGTGAAACTCTACAGAATTCCGGAGAGGTGGTACGAGAAGGACAGACGACAAGCGTGGATAACTGCAGTGCGCCGAGTCAAGTAAGTCACGTACTTTCGCATTCGCGTGAAATATCACGGCCGCTCGATAAAAACGCAATAGTAATGTGCCTGTGTTTAGCGCATACCCGTTTATTAAGACGTGTCGCGTAGTTGAATCGTACAGTGAAATCCGCCGTGTTAGCTTAGCGGTAAATGCATACGTGTAGCGGCGCTAAGCTCGACGACGCGAGCTCGGTTCCCGGCCACGGCGGCCGCATTTTGATGGAGGGGAAATGCAAGAATATAGTTCTTGCCATGTACTTTGATTTTTGTGCACGTTAAAGAACCCCCGGTGGTCAAATTGATTCCTGAGACCCTCGATTACGGCGTGCCTCATAATGATATTGTGCTTTTGGCACGTAAAATCTACGAATTTAATTGATTGTACTGTTAGTTCACTCGCGATAGGCAAACACTGGCTCAAGATAATTATATCCTTTTTACAAACGCTGCAACTTAAATTCCTAGTAGTACAGGCAACAAATAGGGCCGCCCGTTACTTGTCTTTTGTGTGGTGGCAATCCGTATTTAATGCATGCTACGGTCATCGCATGCGTCGGTAAGCGGCAGATCGCAAAGCAGCTGCCCGAGACGCGCGCGTTATGTTTGTTGCTTGGCCATGCTTTCTGGGTTCACAATATCCAAGCATGTTTTAAAGTAAATGCCACCTTGCACATTCTTCCTGCTTCACTCTTCCCGCCAAGAATCGTTTCGTGTAGTAGCCGGCCATCGGTGTGAGCTTACTTTTGCTGCGGCGGGGCATTCGCCCGACGAGAAACTAGATTTGCTTTGGTGAGGCATGTATCGCTAATTCTTGCGCTCGTGCTGCTGGTCCCAAGGTCGTTTACCGTGACCTGGTTCATTTCGCGGAGCAGTTTGTACGAGTGATTTCTCATGACCAGTGAAAAGATACCTTGCTCAATAATGTAATGAGTTGCCATGACTCTAGCATTGAAGAAGGCATGATATACATTAAATATTTATACAGCATGATATAAGGACTTAGAGATTGACTCCAACCAAATAAGGAAATTTACTAGCCCGACGTTTCGGAACCAATTCGGCTCCTTCTTCAGGGGGTATTCTTCGGAGGTGGCGGTGTGCCGCTTTTAAAAGGTCCGTCGTCGGGTTGTTTTTCGAATGAATTCCGTTGTATAGCCGTTCCTTTTGAGTTCGTTGAGAACCGTTCTCCTTTCTTTCTTTTGATCTGATTCCAATGCGCAATGAGTTTCGACTCTTTTCAATAAAGAATTTACGACCGATACCTTGTGGTTTGCGGGATGGTTGGATGAGAAGTGTAGGTAGCGGCCTGTGTGGGTTGGTTTTCGGTAGACTAAGAATTTGAGATTGCCGTTGGTTCGTGTAACTTGCACATCTAGGAATGGTAGCGATCCGTTTTGTTCACGCTCCGACGTGAACTGTATATCCGGGTCTATGGAATTTAAATGGCTCTGCAGGCTTTCGACTTGCGACTCCTTCACGATACGAAAGCAATCATCCATGTACCTGAGGAAAACTTTTGGCTTCGGGGAAAATGTACTCAGAGCTCTGTCTTCGATATTTTCCATAGTTAGGTTAGCCATGGTGACAGAAATTGAGGCCCCCATGGGAGTTCCTTTTACCTGCTTGTAGTAGCTGCCTCGGAAGGTGAAGTAGGTATTTGATAGGCATAGCTCGAGAAGGCGGCAGATCTCGTCTACACTCAAGGGGGTTCTCTCGTCGAGTGTGTCGTCGCGTTCCAGGGCATCCCTTGTTGTGGATATAGCTAACTGAATGGGTACTCTGGTGAACAAAGAGATCACATCAAAAGAGACCAGGCATTCATCATCTTCGAGGCGTACATTTGATATGAGCTTGATGAAGTTTTCGGGGTTGCGCACGTGGGATGCTGTCCTTCCAGTGAGTGGTGATATAATCTGGTGCAAGTATGTGGATAGTGATCGAAGTGGGGAGCATGAAAAGTCTACGATTAGCCGTAAGGGGATTCCGGGTTTATGGAGTTTAGGCAAGCCGTAAAAGGCTGGTGCGGACCCGTTCCTGCACATTAATTTTAGATAACGATTTCGAGAGCTTGGGTGCTTTCGGAAAATTTCGACCAGCGTCTTATTCAGTACCGATTGGGTCTTAGTGGTGGGGTCCTTTTTTAATTTTTCGTAGTCCTGGCTGTTAAGGAGGGTGGACGCCTTTTCCTCGTAGTCCTGCGTGTTTAACACGACGGTTGAGTTGCCCTTGTCCGCTGGTAGAATTACAATGTCCCCATCTTCCCTCAGTAATCGCAGCGCTCTTATTTCGTCAGACGACAAGTTTCTTTCTCTTCGGCGGTTGTTATTGCACCTTATTATGCCTATTGCTTTTATTCTGAGCGGTTCCCGTACTTTAGGGTCCAGCTGCTGGATGCCGCTTTCGAGGGCGGTGACAATCTTGGGCAGGGGGAGGTTATCTGTGGTGACATTGAATTTATGACCTTTTGCCAGGACTGAAGTCTCTTTTGTTGTGAGTATTCTCGATGATAAATTCGTTACTGTGTGCTTGTCCAACATTCCTGGTTTTTCGGTCTGCTTGATTAAACAAGAGAGTTTTTTTCTTCTGCGTTTCGCGGTGTTTCTTTTCCTCTGAGGACGCAATGGTCTTCGCAAACGAATCAATTGATGAAAAAAGATGATGGGGTACCTTGCATTCGAGCTGTCTTCTGGCGAAGAACGCGTCGACTTCTTTCTTCTAATCACTGTGTGGCACTCGTGTATCCGCGCTGTCACCAGTCTTTGCTGAGCCTTGTTGATGATGTCCCGGCCTTCCGCTGTGTTGATAGGTTGGCGCAGCTGGAGACTTCGTGGAACGATGTTTTGGTCTTTGCATTTCCGGGTGAAATCTAAGTGGGTCTTGAAGGTGGAGATGCCTTTCAGGGCTTTGATATAGTTCTTTGCAAGTTGCACTGCCTCTTGTCCGAAGTATGCAGGTATAGACTTGAAGCTAAACATTTCGACAGAACTACCTGTCTGGTTGGGAAAATTGATAAAGACTTAGAGATTGACTCCAACCAAATAAGGAAATTTACTAGCCCGACGTTTCGGAACCAATTCGGCTCCTTCTTCAGGGGGTATTCTTCGGAGGTGGCGGTGTGCCGCTTTTAAAAGGTCCGTCGTAACAAAGGAGAGGAAGGGGGAGAGAGCGTAAGGTGTGGCGACACTTGGCAGGGCACCTGTTCTAGACAGACAAAATAGGTGGTGGGGTGGGGTGGGGGGGGGGGGGGCTCTGCGTCGCTGGTCGGCTGGGATGACCGGTGCTGGGCGCCATTTAGTCGCGGGAATGCGTTGGCGAGGGACAGGGGGGGAAGGGGACGAGTTGTATTGGTGTTGCCCTGTCCCTCGTCAACGCATTCCCGCGACTAAAGGGCGCCCAGCACCGGTCATCCCAGCCGAATCAAGCAAACCAAAAAACCAGGAATGTTGGACAAGCACACAGTAACGAACTTATCATCGAGAATACTCACAACAGAAGAGACTTCAGTCTAGGCAAAAGGTCATAAATTCAACGTCACCACAGATAACCTCCCCCGGCCCAAGATTGTCGCCGCCCTCGAAAACGGCATCCAGCAGCTGGACCCTAAAGTACGAGAACCGCTCAGAATAAAAGCAATAGGCATAATAAGGTGCAATAACAACCGCCGAAGAGAAAGAAACTTGTCGTCTGACGAAATAAGAGCGCTGCGATTACTGACGGAAGATGGGGACATTGTAATTTTACCAGCGGACAAGGGCAACTTAACCGTCGTGTTAAACACGCAGGACTACGAGGAAAAGGCGTCCACCCTCCTTAACAGCCAGGACTACGAAAAATTAAAAAAGGACCCCACTACAAGGACCCAATCAGTACTGAATAAGACGCTGGTCGAAATTTTCCGAAACCACCCAAGCTCTCGAAATCTTTATCTAAAGTTAATGTGCAGGAACGGGTCCGCACCAGCCTTTTACGGCTTGCCTAAACTCCATAAACCCGGAATCCCCTTACGGCCAATCGTAGACTTTTCATGCTCCCCACTTCGATCACTATCCACATACTTGCACCAGATTATATCACCACTCACTGGAAGGACAGCATCCCACGTGCGCAACCCCGAAAACTTCATCAAGCTCATATCAAATGAACGCCTCGAAGATGATGAATGTCTGCTCTCTTTTGATGTGATCTCTTTGTTCACCAGAGTACCCATTCAGTTAGCTATATCCGCAACAAGGGATGCCCTGGAACGCGACGACACACTCGACGAGAGAACCCCCTTGAGTGTAGACGAGATCTGCCGCCCTCTCGAGCTATGCTTATCAAATACCTACTTCACCTTCCGAGGCAGCTACTACAAGCAGGTAAAAGGAACTCCCATGGGGGCCTCAATTTCTGTCACCATGGCTAACCTAACTATGGAAAATATCGAAGACAGAGCTCTGAGTACTTTTTCCCCGAAGCCAAAAGTTTCCCTCAGGTACATGGATGATTGCTTTCGTATCGTGAAGGAGTCGCAAGTCGAAAGCCTGCAGAGCCATTTAAATTCCATAGACCCGGATATACAGTTCACGTCGGAGCGTGAACAAAACGGATCGCTACCATTCCTAGATGTGCAAGTTACACGAACCAACGGCAATCTCAAATTCTCAGTCTACCGAAAACCAACCCACACAGGCCGCTACCTACACTTTTCATCCAACCATCCGGCAAACCACAAGGCATCGGTCGTAAATTCTTTATTGAAAAGAGTCGAAACTCATTGCGCATTGGAATCAGATCAAAAGAAAGAAAGGAGAACGGTTCTCAACGAACTCAAAAGGAACGGCTATACAACGGAATTCATTCGAAAAACAACCCGACAACAAAAAAGAAAAAAACAAACTACGAGACCTACAACCGTTGACTCCCCGTCGACCACAGAAACGAGAGTCCATCCCATACGTCAAAGGTACCAGCGAAGCGCTCAGCCGAATACTGAAAAAAGAAGGCCTCAAAGTCGCGCATAAACCGATGAACACTTTGAATATCCTCATTCCTAAACCAAAAGACCCTCCACCAAAAGAAAAAGCTCAAGGCGTCGTCTATAAAATCAGCTGTGCCGACTGTCCGGGGTCGTACATCGGGGAAACCAAAAATCTAAAAGAAAGAATCAGACAACATGAAAACGACGTCAGAACATTCAACCGAATACGCAGCGCCGTCGCGGAACATTCCGAAGACGCCGACCACAAGATTTCTTTCCAAGAAACCCAAATCCTTCAAACAGAGACAAACTGGCAAAAAAGGCTACTACTCGAGTCTTGGCACATTCAGAACACGGCGGGTAATATAAACCGCGTCAGGGGCATGCTTCCTTCTTTGTATGTTCATGGCCTTGCAGACGCGACGAAGGGAAGAAAGGACCCCCCGCTCTAGGTCAGCAACACCAATACAACTCGTCCCCCCCCCCCCCCCCCCCTGTCCCTCGTCAACGCATTCCCGCGACTAAAGGGCGCCCAGCACCGGTCATCCCAGCCGACCAGCGACGCCGAAGCCCCCCCCACCCCACCCCACCACCTATTTTGTCTGTCTAGAACAGGTGCCCGGCCAAGTGTCTCCGCACCTTACGCTCTCTTCCCCTTCCTCTCCTTTCTTACGATGGACCTTTTAAAAGCGGCACACCGCCACCTCCGAAGAATACCCCCTGAAGAAGGAGCCGAATTGGTTCTGAAAGGTCGGGCTAGTAAATTTCCTTATTTGGTTGGAGTCAATCTCTAAGTCTTTATCAATTTTCCCAACCAGACAGGTAATTCTGTCAAAATGTTTAGCTTCAAGCATGATATAAGGCATTATGCAAATGTGTAGTACTTACATCGTTAATTAATTTTATTGGCTTATTGGTGCCTAATGCATGTGTTCTTTCTGTTCCGACAGTGCTGATGCCACTCCCTGGGAGCCAAATTGAGAGCAGCCGTGTGTGCGCGCCCAGCGACCAACGAAACGAACCGCAATCGTCACCGTCTCTGCACATCTCTGCAAGCATGCATGACCGCTTTGTGACTGCACCATGGAGAAATAAAAGTGACTAAATGACTGAACTCGGTGTGTACCTCTAACTCGATGTCGTATACAATCTTGTTGGACACCTCCGACACGCACTTGGCTTTCACTGTCACATCACCGCCCACAATTTTTCAACACCACACACATGTGGAAGCAGACGCTCCCCTTTCTTGAGGTTGCCGCCACGAAAAAAAAACTGTTGGCGTCGGCAACCGTCTTGAAATCGCACTGCAGTCTTTGCATCGCTGTTCAGCAAGCACGCGATCTGCCGCCTTCGAAAACGGAGCGCCGTGAGCACGAGCAGCCAAGGAAAGCGCGGGCGAAACAATGTAAACAAAGCGGAGACTGCACCGCGGAGCTACCGCGCTGCTTGAAATTTCCACATTGGGGGCGCTGTCAGGAGGCGCAGCAGCGCCTTCAGGCGATCGTTTTCTCGTCTATAAACATGTGCACATTGCAGTCAATTCACGTGCAGGCGTACACCTAAGCGGTGAAAGTGAAACTAGTTGTAAATAAGGTTTTCTGCATCGTCTGAGGCAGGCCACATTGATGCCTTGATGATCTACCTTTATTCGATAACGACTTTGAAAATATCCGCGCATTTATGAAGTTCTTCCCTAACGCACTGTAAATACTTTTTTTATAATTCTTGATGGAATAAAGATTTTCGAGCGAAGCTTGTATCACAAATGTCGGTTCCGTTGTAGGTTGACCGCAAAAAAACCGTACCGCGCTGGTGAAACACGTGATGAGCGCGCCCGTAACACGTGACGGGAGCACGCAATCAGGAACGGGTGGCGCGCACCGTGTGAAGGGAAAGGGAAGGAAAGGGCTTCGGGCGCGTTGCGTCGGGTCTTTTCAGTGCACGGCTCGGCAAACAGATGGGAGGCCAGGAATTGTTCGGTCAGCAGCGGAACATGCCACTTTCGACGAGAAACATCGTAAACGTCACCGGGAGCAGGCTCGCGCTCGCCGTGCGAATCCTGCGTTCCAGATCGAAGTACGATCCAGCCCGAAGTTCGGGATTGCCACGTCGCCACTCCCGTTTCGCGGAAGCGGCCCGAGCGCTCATCGCGGCGCTGCACAGGAGAGAGAATGAGGTGCGCGCGCTCCGTCATTTTCATACCTCGGAACTACCGTGGCGCCCCCAGCAGAGTATGCAGCTGTCGCACCACCTGTCGTGCGCACCGCTCCGTAGAGTAGAGGATTCCTAGAGGAGAGAACGGGGGGGAGCGTAGGAGAGGAGAGAGAGGGGGAGGGGACGCGCATGCACTGTGGAGGTGTGGGACGCGGGCGCCGCTCCGTAGAGTAGAGGATTCCTAGAGGAGAGAAAGAGGGGATCGTAGGAGAGGAGAGAGAGAGGTGAGGTGACGCGCATGCACTGTGGGGGTGTGGGACGCCGCGGGACGGAAGGAGGGACAGACAAATCCCCCGCCATAAGCTGCTTTGAATCTAAAACCCGTCTTACCGAAGCCCAGAGTCAACGAAGGGCAGCGCTCCCCGAGGCCAGTGATCGCGACACCCAATTTATAGTGTGCGACAAGCTTCGCGTGCGCCCCGTGTTGCCGGTAGGGGAAGGGTCTTAAATTTTTATGTTATACTACACACATGTCATGGTTCATTCTGGCCAAAACCAGTGGTGCATACACATTTGATCATTAATGATGGAGCCCAAACGTATGATATACTTCAGAAAATTCATGCAAATCGACCGGTGAAAGCATTCAGTCCACTGACTTTCAATATATACTTGTCTTAGTGGAGATCAGTGGCTAAGACTGGATCCATAACCGAAGCAAAAAAAAAACATGCCTGTCTACTACACAAGCAGGAAGCGTAACTTTCACAGTTGAATATAATTTTGTGTTGATGGTCTTGGAGCACAGTTCTTAGGCACCCGCTGCTGCGTGGAGCGTCGGCGTTATCCCTAGGCGTAACTGGGCGAACGAGCACAGTAAAGAAGGAAAGAGCGAACACGGAGCGCAGGGGTGATGAAAGACGGCGACAGTGAAGAGAGCGCTACGACGAACGCAGAGGAGGATGTTGTGGCGAAAGCGTGAGAAGAAAAGCATAGTGCAGCGCAAGACGGCCGACGACCACTTCGAGATGGCGCCAGAGTAGCGCGCCATCGTCTGTTTACCAATAGCATGCGAGGATATGTTCCAAAGATGCCATATATGGAAACAAAGCGCTGCACGAGCTTAGGTCTGTTTGGGACGCCTACATTGAATCGCGCCCACGAGTCACCCATGTGCTTACTGTCGCGATCTCCCGATTGCTGCGGCAGTCGCGCCACACTTCGCTCCGTTTGGAACGTGCTGCACAAGACAGATTGTCCGCTCCAACCAATATATTGCGAAATGAAAACACAGAGTTGCGCTAAAGTTTCGCATTAGGGAGTATCATAATAGTGGGCGATTTATTTCTTTATTTATTGTGATGGCAACATTTTTGACACTACAGGCGAATTTATACCCTCGTTGACGCCGTCAATGTATCCGTCGCTTTCGTCGCCATTTTCCGTGTAAAGATCAAGCCATCGCGCCCCGCGCAGCGGATCGTGTGGGTGCAAGAGAAACCATTAGGGGTGAGCCGAGAACAATGCTTTCCTGATGCGTGTTGTGTTCCCGTGATCCCAGTGTTAGAGGCAATGCGATCAAGCGCGCTCGGGCGCCGCCGTAGTACGGCCGCTATAGCAACGAAACATGGTGCAGCTGTCGAAGGCACCAAACAGCGCTGTGGCAGTTTGGTACCTGCATTTTTTTCTGCACACAAGAATTATTGTCCGTAATAGAATAATTCTAAATAGTGAATTTGCCTCTTCTTGTTAGTTCCTCTTACCCACCCAAATCGTGGTCAATCACCCCCTGTCGGTTTTCTCTACATATTTTAAGGAGAAAAACAACCTCACAGACACTTCCCTTCTAAGAGATACATTGCTCGTGCGCATTCTCGAAACTGTACTTCCACCGACGCCGCGCAAAGCAGTGCGAGGCCCTCGATTTTACGTACATAAGGTTTAGTAGAGCTCTTCCAGCCAACGATGACAAGCATTTCTCTGACAAAAGCACTTGTAACTACGAAATACAAAATGGGTGTTTGTAGATACGATCAAGCAAGAACAAGGCCGCTGCTAATCACGCGACTCGACATTACTAATTGAAAAATGCCACAGAGATGATTGTGTTCATTTACGAAAGCCAAAGCCCTTGAGTTGCAATGAATTGAATGTCAGTCAAGTGGACGGCCAATTATCCTGCTGCCTCGGAAACAGGTGGTAATATTACCACAGAGTAGTAGAAATTTTACAAGCAGTTGTTGTAGTGCCCAAAAGAGGTGAGACAAAGAACAGCGAAAAAAAATCAGAGCTGCAGAAGTGAACATCCAATGACAAGAAACACAAAATAAAACCAACATACACTGGTCGTTTGCTTTGTTTTTCTCTATGCCATCCTTTTCTCTGTTTCTGGCAATTAATTCGTCCCAATTCGCCGAGCTCGCGTTTTTCCGCTTCCATATAGCAGCCTGTTGTCGCATAGCTACGACGTATCCTAAACACGCTCGTTTAGATTAAATTTTGTGAGCTTATTAATGATTAACCTAATGTTTTTTGTGTTCCTTTGTTCGTGGAGTTTCACTGGTGTGCTAGGCAAATTGGGACCACCAGGTGGTCCACAGAAGCTGCACCACGACGTCGCGGACACACTGAAGGTCTAATTGTTTCGGCCTCACTGGTCTTATAGATTCGCTTGGATGGAATTTAGTATGACCGGTACCACAGTTGTCCGTGTGCTTGAATAATACTTGTGAAATGTATTCGTTTACTCCTTTGCTTAGACACATTGTCGGTCTCTGACCAACGTTTTCATACCACTGAACAGAGCGTGAAGAAGTCTCTGACACGGCATTCTCTTCCGCGGCATTTTGAAGGCATTCTCAAGCTTCCCCTTCGCTGTTGCCATCTCGGACTCTGGCAATGACACCATCTTCGAATGCATGTATACAACCCAAACAGACGTGGACCTGGAGGCGAAAACTGCAACATACGCCTGGTACTTTCCAGGGCTCTGGTAAGCCCTGCATTCAGCTTGGTATTCGGGGGTCGGATAGTTGCACTTGAACGAGCTCCTATTAATGAAGATGCTGGAAACACCGCATATCAAGCAAATTATTGATATTAAGCACGCAACCCTATGTTCCCTTTAAGATTCATAATGGTTGGTTGAATATAGGCTCGGAAAATATAAAACAGCTCCACGAACAAGAAGCTGGGTTCAAACTATGGTTTAAGCAAAACATATATCAGCTTGCTTGCAATAACTATCTAGCCCTGCAGCATATTGTATCACCTTGCACAGCAACGAAGTACAATTCGTGAGTGTCATAACATGCTGATTTGCTTTCAATATCAATAGCATTCATCACATGCCTTCGTTTTTTGGATGTATGATGTCAAGTGAAATAATACATTTAGTTTTCATTGAGCGTACATCCCACTCAACACACATTACTCTTTTATCCATCTACAAGGCGTCGTGACAAGATTAGCAAGACGTCTTGCAATCACCTGATAACGTCTCCATGACATCAAGATCCTTTACAAGATATTTAGGACGTCTTGTAGCCGTCCTGAGGCAATTTTTTCCGATGTCTTAAGACGGCTTGTAGCTGTCCTGAAGACCGTCTAATGCACAACTAAATAAGGGATGTAAAATATCCTGTAAGACATCTTGTACCAATTTTTAAAATGGCTATAGGAAATTTTGCGAGACGTTTTGTAGCCGTTTTATAAACGTATCTTTAATGGTATAAAGATCCTCAAAGAGCAAGCTATGACACCTTCTTGTCAGTATTTAAGTTACTTAGGCCTACATTTTGTTCAGTGACAGGTTCTTTATGGTCCTAAGGCACATCCGTACAAGCCATTCGAAAACACTTTAACATTAAAAAGGGATGGGAAAATGTCTAGTCAGGACTGTCTAACATTCACTGCAACCGTCAGCACCTCAAAAATGAATTGAAAAGCACCCCTTGTTCATTTGGCGAGGGAGTAGTTGCAAAAATTGCGGTAAGGTCTACCAAACATGACAATTCACAGCCGGAACGCTATTGTCAGGGACCCAATATCACTTCACAGATCTGTCAATACCGATCAATATTTGCAGATCGAATAAACTCGAGGACACCAGTGCCCTATTACGGAAGTTTTTTTTTTGCATGGATGTTTGACACTTCTGGGTCTTGGCGTTGAATACAGCATCGATCTCTCGTCCTTCTCACCACCGCGCGTACAGCTCATAAGTAGCGGCTCAATATGGCCATCACTTTCTTTCACAGGGGCGCCGCGCGGGCTGGTACAGCTACACATGGCTTCGGAGATTGCACTGCTGCAGTCTCAAAGGCCATGCCTCGCTGTGTGTGCCACGTGCTTCTAGAAACATGACGAATTGTTCGCGTCGCATCATGGAACCTGTTTTGTTCGAATGCGTCGCCATGTCGCCGGTTTCACGATGCTAGAGACGAGCCAACTGGAAAGCAGCAATGAATGATCATCACACTGAAACAGAAGGCAGCTATCGAAAGATGCCAGATGTCAGATGCTATGTCAGATGCTAAGAAGTCGCTTGCTGAGGACGCCGAGGTTTCTTTTGCTGTTTTATTAAATTATCGGCGCGCACGTGGCCATGTAGCAGTTCTGCGGGCTGCAACGCCATCTTCAATGCATGTTCAAATTTGTGCGCGCCTTGGGCATATGTTGCAGTGAAGGGCAGCATTGAATATAATCAAGTAATTTCGGCTCCCCCGGCCTTCAACTTCATATGAAAGAGGCTTTACTGCTTATGATTGTTAACAGCCCCCACTAATTTGTACGGAAACCTTGTTTGCGAGCAGTAACTGTTCTAAATCTTACCTAGGCGTCTTGGATTTGCAGACGGAATAATATCATCGCTGCGATTCAGTGCTTTCTGTAGTTTGGATAGCAAGCACCAAAGATACTGCCGTGAAATCGAGATTCTGTTTTGGCGATAGCGCAATCCTTGTCCAAGAAGGGCAATGTCAAGATTAGAGGCAAGTTCACATAATACACATGCTGCTTGAAAGCACTTTTCGGAATTGCATCTCTTGTTGATGTAAACGTAGTCGCGGTTTGCGCAGGGTATATCTCTACCACGCTGAAAAATACGTGTTCTGCGAACCTACGAAGACAACGTGGGGCACGTTCTTGCTTGCAGCATGAACGTGCCCACGTTTCATCTCTGAAGAAGAGATGAAAAAGCTAGCCTTCTACAGCGCGTCTTGCATATGTACCAGTTCATGCTGCAAGCAAGAACATGCCCCACGTTGTCTTCATAGGTTTGCAGAACACGTACCAAGGGCTCACTTGGGGGACATATTGAATAGCAGCGTTAACAACGGGCGGCCAAGCGAGGCCACTAGTCTGCATGAGCGATGGGCAGGCCAGTGAATGAAATGCAACGAATGAAACTTTCTGGATATCCGCACTCATAAAGTTCGCGACGTACTCTGGGTTTCCTGATTAGAGGAAAATTTTCAGAGTTTGCTGTAAGATTTGCGCATAAATCCTGATGACCAGATCTCTTGCACTGATGTGCACAGAGTGCGTCCGAGTGAGCATAACTGTCACCTTTACTTGGGAGTGTGGAGAGTTACGTGTATGCGCTACTCTCGATGGAGGAGAGACACGACTGGCGCCACAGCAAACGAGGATTTAATATGTACAGGGACGGTGAACACACGCGACACACAACACTAAAACCACAACTAAACTAAAGGCACGCAAAACTAGACATAACTCAGCGAAAAAGCTTACTTAAAAGAACATCCAAATCTCTAACTAAATACAACCCTACTAGAAAACAACTATCTCATTTCCGGAGCCTAGCTCCGCCTTAAAGTCTATCGGTCAGTCTTAGCTTTTCTCGCCAAAGTCTGGCCACCTTGGCCCCGGCCTAACTGCGTCGTAAGTTGGAAACGGGATCGTCTCTTACAGATCGTCGTCTTGAAGTTCTCGTCGCGTCCGTGTCGGGCTCGTCCGAAGCGTTGGGGATGCCGTAGGTGCCAACGCCTCGCGTTGTCTCTTTTGTCGGCGGTGAGCCCGTCGGCTCGTCAGCGATGGCGCTCGGCGTTGCTTAGGCCCACCTGGATAGGCCTAGCGTCGGGATGCGTCGCAATCTCTTCGTGAGTGCCGACGTGGCGTCCCGTGGAGAATCGGACGTGCTGGTCTGCCGCAGAAGGGGGATCCTCTCTGGGGTGCCTGGTCCTGCCGTGAGAAGCTGCAGCCCGTCCAGGAGCCTCGCCCGAACTTGCCGAGGTCGACGGCCACACCTTGGACGGCCAACGTCGCGGACTCAACCAGACCCCCAAGTCACCCGTCGCCAGAACATAGCTGGAGATGCGACCTTCCTGACCCGGTGCCACGTTGAAACTCAACGGACAGCGCCGTTCATCTCTCGACTATGCCTCGGTTCGTGCGCCTCGCGTGCTCGCGCCGTTCGGAACACCGGGCATCGCGTGCTCCTCTTCTTTTTCGCGCCACAGGCGGCCTCTTACATGTGACAATAACCTGAAATTTTAATTTGTTCCATGTATTATCGTTGAGGCCTGCCGCATCGCAGGCCAACCTTTCGCACAACCCTTCTCCATGTCTGTTGAGTGAGCGAGGCTTTTATGCCTGTTGTGATAGCCTGTCACGTCAATGTGGTCAGTGTTTCGGCCTACTAGTTGCAGCATGAACATGTTTATGTGAATAAGATGTGGAAGAAAGGTTTGCAGGCGATGTTTACACATTAGCTTGCGCGAATATAGATAAAAGAAGATTGTTTGACATGTAATCTTGAACCCTGTATGTTGTAGGTTAAACCCATTCAAGCGCGAAGGAGTAGCCGGGGCCTCATTTGTGCGTCATTATGCCCTTATATCATATAAAAAAGGCCCTATAACGTAAAGCTATTCCAATCTGTTTTTATTCCAATCTCCTGACGTCAAGCTTACGTAACCGCCGATGCAAGAATTACGTTGTGGGGCCTAATTGACGAAGCTTTTTGTTCGTAAGTGCTGCTTGCCATTGGTCAGCCGCTCTCGCTGATATGTCCACGCCACCATTGGTTGATACTTGCTTCTACAAACAGTTTTAGCGTAAGAACGTTTTTGTAAATCTGGCCCGTGAACCGCAGTGTTGCCTGAACTGCCCAATAAAGCGCTCTGCTCGTTTATAGGAGGATACATTTCTTTGCTTTCAAAGCGAATAGCGTTGCCTACTTTGGTAGTTCTTAAAAAATCTTATTGCATGAAAGAGGCGATGAGTACGCCGTAGTGAAGATGGTTTCGGTGGAGCCGAGTTAGCGTAGTGAAAGTAGATAACCGGATGAGGAAAGTAATGCCAGTGAATGCGATTCGCCAGCTTCGCCTAGACCAGCCACCACAAGGTAGGCTGGTCAAAAATAGTGGACCCGCGCAATGGAAGGCCATTAATGTCGCTAGACAAATCCGTATCTGAGAATAGTTGGTAGAGCGATGCCGTATACGTGCCGAAAGGGCTCGACAACGTTACATTGCTACTCAAATTTGTGTGATTAAATAAACTCATTCTCCCCAGAAGGTGCGAGTAGCAGTGCGAAAGCGATCGGTGGGCATACATCTCATATTCCTTTCGCAACAATGAGTCTATGGCTATTCAGACAACAATTCAGTTTGGTGCGGCAGAATAATGCATCTTTAACGCGTACACGTCACTTTGATGCTGTTAGTTTTAGCGGTTTTGTGACGCCGCATGACAGACAGGCGAAGTGGGCGCAGCCTGAAAACTTTTGACCAATAGCAGAGGGCTGACGGCGAAAAGACGTCGAATCAGGAATAATTTTTTGTTCGGTTCATTTATGCACTATCGGTGTGTACAGGTCGTATAAAATGGGCAGCTATCGCAGTTTCGTGACGTCGCATGACAGGTAGACGAAGTTGGGGGTGGCCGGCAAATTTTTTTTTTTTTGGAATAGCTTTTTGGAATAGCTTTAGGTTATAGCACCCTAACTTTATCTAGGCGAAAGCAGTAATTTTTGAGACCACTTGAAGCAACAAATGTAGGCTGTCAAAGAGAAGAATCGGAAGTAAATCAGAAGTGAAAATGAATCTGTCGTTTCCCATGCACTTGCATAGCAACTGACAGTCTGATTATGCTATTGACAGAGACAAGGCTTCCATTATTGCCGAAGAAACTGGATTTGAAAGCAGTATCTGGAGTCCCTTGCTATCTACACTATAGTATAAAAGAGCTTTGAATCGCAACGATGGCAACCTTCCGCCTCCATGCTCAGAATGCCGAGTTATGGGAACCTACTTAAGCTCACCGTTTCGAACACTTAGTGTTGTGAACAATTATCATATTGTCAGCTGTAGCAGTTGGAGCAGGGCAAGCGCAGAGGCACATGAAGAAAGTAGTGCACGTGCGACCCGCCCCGCGCGATAGTTCACTCTCGCCGCACTTTTCTCCAGTGCCCAGTTGCTCTCAATTAACGTCATCAGCCCCCCCCCCCCCCTTTGAAGGCGCGTGGCAAAGTGGTGGAGGTGCTGGGCACTTCTCACTCATACCGCAGACTCCTCCTGGCAGCGGAAGCACCAGCCCTGTGTTAGTCGATACTCCCGTCCATCGGACCAGCCACAGGATCCGGGGACTGCCTCCTGAAGACACCGCAGGGCTTCAGACTACCCTAACCAGTATGGAACCTGCAATGACGAACCAGTACACACTTCAGAATCCACTGGTGCCGAAGTCGCTCCAAGGCGACGTCTTCGAAGACGTAAAAGACGTCATGACGGACTTCGGGCGCGTCGCTGAATGCAACGAATGGGACAACGCGACTAAACGTAGGAATCTCTACTTTTGCCTGGAGGACAGCGCGCGTACATGATTTCAAAACCGCGAGGAGCAACTAACGTCGTGGCGCGAGTTCCGCCGTCATCTACTAGACACCTACGCCAGTCCTGATCGCCGCGAACGAGCCGAACGAGCAATCTAGGCCCGAGTCCAGCTTCCCAACGAAAGCGTTACCGCGCACGTCGAAGATATGACGCGCCTCTTCAGACGAGCAGACTCTGGAATGACCGAAGACAAGAAGTTGCGTCACCTGATGCGAGGGGTGAAGGAGCAGCTTTCGCTGGTCTCGTGCGCAATCCTCCGAAGACTGTCGCCGAATTTCTATCCGCGGCCGTCAGTATGGAGAAGATGCTGCAGCCGCGCTCTAAATTTTACGAGCGGCAAGTGAACGTGACTACGGACATGTCCATGGCCATTGGAAGCCACAATGAAACCTTCGAGACCTCATCCGCGCCGTTGTGCGTGAAGGGATACTGAAGGTTTACGGCACCCCACAAGCCACAGTGAGCTCCATTGTGAGTGTTATAAGAGATGAAGTGCACCAAGCGCCGCTCCGGATCACCGTTACTTTTGCTAACACCGCGCCTGCACCTTCTGTACCCAACCGTGCGACCTACGCAGAAGTCTTGAGACAGCCTGCTTCGTCCCCGCTCCTGTTTGATCAGGCCGCTCAACCGGTTGCACTGACACCAGCCCAACCGGTGCCGTACATCGAGGAACGACGCACGCCTCCACCGTTTCCCTATGCACCTCGTCCGGTTATGTTTCCGCAAGAGCAACCGGTACATTACACCGACGATCGACGCATGTCCGCTCGGAAGTCAGACATTTTGCGCACTCCGGATCGCCGTCCTTTCTGCTTCCACTGTGGTGAGGCCGATCATTTGTACCGCCAGTGCCCATACCGACGCCTCGGGTTGCGGGGCTTTGCCGCCTATTCGCCGCCACCCCGACTGGACCAACGACCTCGGGACATTGAGGATTATCTGGCTCAGCAACGCATGCCACCGCCTACCGGGGGGCAGTCGCGCTCGCCGTCGCCAAGGCGATTTTCACCATCGCACCAGCGGTATTCGAGCGGATGGTCGCCAAGTCCCCGCCGGGAAAACTAACTACAGCGACCTTTGGGGGCGAGGTCGCTGGAAGTCGACGCGCTGAAGACCTCCGATCGACGCGAGTAACGAAGGGTACCGGTCCGACATCAACTGCAGTTGAACGGAATGACCGGCTTTCGCTCGACATACCGGTGGTGATCTACGGTTTAGCGGTTATCGCTTTAGTGGATACCGGAGCGGACTATTCTATATTAAGCGGGAAGATGGCGACGGTTCTGAAGAAAGTAATTACTCCTTGGCATGGCTTGCAGATTCGTACGGCTGGCGGTCACGTCGTTACTCCACTCGGAACCTGCACAACAAGAATTTGGATTCGAGGGTCGACATGCGTGGCGAGTTACCTGGTCCTACGCGAATGCTCCCGCGACGTCATTCTCGGAGTTGACTTCCTGCAGGAATACGGCACTGTTATTAACTTACGGGGAGGTGTAGTCACCTTTTAGAAACGACGACAAACGACATGACGACGCGCTTCGTGCTTCCGCCGAAAGTGTTACGCTTCCGCCGCGAGCCAGTGTGCTAGCCGAAGGGATGTGCGGTGGAATGCGCGAAGGTAGAGTGGTCGTAGAAAGTAACTTGGCGGATCTACTCACGCAAGGTGTTTGTGCGGCCGGGAGTGTGCTACAGCTTCGTGATGGCCGAGCTAAGTTGCTAGTCACCAACTTTAGTAACGAGCATCGACACCTATTCCGCGGTACTTCAATAGCATTTGCCAAAGAAATAGAACACGTTGCTGAATATTTTGCCCCTGAACCAGTGAGGATGGCTGACAAGTCACTGGGCAACGTCTACATTAATTCAGAGTTATCTAACGACAAAAGCACGAACTCGTGCTTGAATTCAGGGCAGGCTTCGGAAGCTCGCCAGACTTCACTTACAAGGCACAGGATCACCACATGTGACGATGCACGCCCGATACGACAGCAGCCCTACCACGTGTCATCAAAAGAACGCGAAGCGATTCGTACGCAGGTACAAGAGATGCTTGAAGACGGCGTGATCGAACCTTCCAACAGCTCATGGTCGTCTCCGGTCGTTCTTGTCAAAAACAAAGACGGAACGCTACGCTTTTACGTCGAATACCGCAAGCTCAGCAACGTAACTAAAGAGGACCCACTGCCACGGATCGACGACTCGTTAGATAGACGGTGGCGTGCCCAGTATTTTTCGTCACTAGATTTGAAAAGTGGATACCGGAAGATCGAGGTCGACGAACGAGACCGCGAGAAAACTGCCATTGTGACTCCCGACGGTCTTTACGAATTTCTAGTGCTCCCTTTCGGTTTGTGTTCAGCCCCAGCAACGTTCCAGCGAATGATGGATACTGTCCTCGCGGGATTGAAGTGGCAGGCTTGCCTTGTGTACCCTGACGACGTAGTCGTCTTTTCTGAAACGTTTGAGCAACGTCTTAATTGTCTGCGGCATGTGCTATAAGCGCTCCGATCGGCTGATCTCACGCTTAAACCTGAAAAGTGCCACTTCGGTTATGAAGAGCTCAAGTTTCTCGGACACGTCGTAAGTGCCAAAGGAGTTCGACCCGATCCCGACAAGCTTGCCGCTGTACTAGCTTTTCGTTCTGCTGCCGACAAGAAGGCCGCCCGACGCTTCCTGGGCTTATGTGCGTGTTATCGCCGCTTCACTGACAACTTCTCGAAGATTGCAGAACCCCTGACTCGCCTTACTAGGGATGACACGCCATTTGCCTGGACGAATGCGCAACATGCGGCCTTCGCTGAACTATGACAACGCATGAAGTCAGCACCCGTCCTGGCACATTTCGACGAAGAGGCTGACACCGAGGTGCATACTGATGCCAGTAACATCGGCCTAGGCGCAGTACTCGTCCAACGTCAAGACGACATTGAAAGAGTAATAGCTTATGCTAGCCGTTCACTGTCCCGTGCCGAGGCGAACTACTCTACTACAGAAAAAGAGTGTCTCGCGGTCGTCTTGGCGATCGCGAAGTTCCGCTCTTATCTCTACGGCCATCCCTTGAAAGTGGTGACAGAACACCATGCTCTATGTTGGTTGGCGAGCATACGCGATCCTTCAGGACGACTGACACGGTGGAGCTTGCGGCTACAGAAATTTGACGGCACTATAGTTTATAAGTCTGGCGGCAAGCACGAAGACGCCGACACGTTGTCGCGTGCTCCTGCCGAATCTGTCTGTCGACAGTCAGAGGACGACGACGGCTTCATTTGCGCCCTTACTACGTCGGACTTGGTCAGATGGCAGCGTGACGACGCTGAAATTCGACCTCTCATCGACCACTTAGAGGGCCTTTAAACAACCATGCCACGCCATCTATGTCACGTCTTGACGTCCTTCTGTCTACGAGACAATGGGCTCTACAAGAAGAACGTCCATCCAAATGACCGAGCCTACCTTCTAGTAGTTCCCAACAGTGGCGTAGCCAGAAATTTTGTTCGGAGGGGGGGGGGGGGGCTCAGGTTGCAGCGCGGCCTCCTCCTTATAGAAGTTGTCGAGGGATCAAATACATGAATAATAACTGCATTGCTAATGCCATTGTATATTAGATGCTGCAAACGAATTATTGAACGCTACGCACTGTCAAGTAAAATAAGTATTTTTTCATAAAAGAATATTATTCCTATGTCCTAAAAATTCTGGCAGAAGTAACTGATATCAATGCGGCCGCGTTTTTTTTTGTCTATTTAATAAGGAAAGAAAATATCACACGGACATTAGAACTCTATCAGTTCGAAACCAGCGAAGCAGTGTATACAGCTGATATGAAGAACGTAAAGGCCATGAAATGAATAAGTTCAGGACAAATATTTTGATGAATCTTCGTCATTCAAGAACCTTGTTTACATTTTTGCACATATGCAACGGCCAGGAAAAAACCTCAATGACGCTGTCCCTCGTTGCAATAGATTGCGCAGGAGCAGCTGTTACCGGTCGTGTACTGTAATAACACCGAGATTATACTCGCAACACTGAGTACAAATAAAAAGTAGGAGAGAGAGAGAGAGAAGTGATAAGGGAAAGGCAGGGAGGTTAACCATGCTGAGCCCGGTAGGCTACCCTGCACTGGGGAAGGGGGAGAAGCGATTGAAAAAAAAGGAAGAGAGAAGTTCACAGTTCAGACGTTGGACATTTACAGTTAAGCGTTCATTGCTGAGTTTCGTCACAGGCGGTCATACAGGCTTGCGCACTTCAAAAAGCACAGCAGCGCCTTTGTAGCCCTGCACATAGCAAACGCACGAGGCCACGCGCTCTAGATCTTTTCCTCCGTAAAAGGCCTGTCGTCTAAGTGCCCCAAAGCCGTCCGAAGGGCAATCCTCTCATCTTCGTATCTGTGGCAGTCACATAAAAGTAAGAGTTCTGCAAGATATACATTAGAAATGCGAAGATACAACTCGCTAAATGGAAAAAAGAGTCGCTGCAAACAAAGTTCACTGCTTGTATACACAACACCTCGCAACAAGTTATTTAAATATACGTCTAAGTCTCCAATAAATGTACGTATTGAAGCAAACGTCACTGTATATTATGCGTCAAACGAGACAAATAAACACGTTGCGGAGTCAAAGATAGTAAACTTTGCGCACAGAAAGACAGATGATCTAGGCAAGAACAAAACTATGATCGCAGAAATCGTGATATGTACTCGGGCCATGCAGTGGTCGCGACAGCACCATACAGGTAAAATAATAGAGGAATAATGCAGAAATCAGTACGAAAATGTGTAATTTAACTGCCTGCACAGCGGCAACAATTACTCTGCACCCAAAATAAAGGAGGCTTTTGCTTCGTTTCAAAAAAGAAATAAAAGCAGGTAGCTAAAAAGGAAAGAAAAGGACAAACGAAAGCCACAGATGATGCGACAAGTTACTACCAAATATCCGAGTGTGTTTTTGGCAAACGCCGCGTGGGCCGGGCTTTCAATGAGCAAGGTCGGTCAAAATTGGTTATTGATGTCGTCGTAATTTCCGCATTCACATGATAAGCTTGATCATGATGCTAACTGCTAGAATAACGGCTAAAATTTCTGCGGTTTTAAAAGCTAACGAACAGTGATACGTCTTCATAATTACGAGCTTATGGACGTGAAGGAACAAATCTTTTTACTGCATTAATTTTTGCTGCTTCGCTATCTAAAGGATGACTTCTCGGAATGCCCAACATGCCACCCGCCCCTTACGGAAGAACGAATCAAGTAAATTTGTAACAATGAGTCCGGACTCAGATACAGTAGCCATGACCACTTTTGCAAAGGAAATAACCCACAGCTACAGCAACCATCACCACGCACTTGCCCCTATCCATGCTACCCTCAAGACCTCAGCAACTTCATTCCCGTGCCAGCAGAACCACGTAACGAAAGCCACAGTCAAAGTTGCTCAACAACACCGACACAGCTCCTCGCAAGAAAGCACGTAAAGACCTCCATAATGCTGCCAGACCGGAATCTTGGCCTGGGGCGATAACACAGCCCG
>NC_051161.1:133992461-134067461 GCF_013339745.2 Dermacentor silvarum | reverse complement strand
GGATAACTGCAGTTCGTCGCGCTGGGTAAGCAGAATGGAAGACCGACATAGCAGCAGGCATGGCTGGTGATTCACGATTCGAGACCCGGCCACAGCGACAATTAACAATTCGACCAGTGCGAAGTGGTGAAGTGACCAGGTGTGTGCAAATGACCTCAAATGGTCGGGCTGATTCGGTGACAATTCACTACCCCACTACGAGCAGCACAGGTTAGAGAGTTGAATGTGCTCATCCTTGACCTCAAGCCAGCACGTGGAGGCAGCACAGCAAGGTAGTATTGATTACAGCAAATCAATGTTCGAGCGTTGTCATTAAAAGCTACATCAAGCGAGCAGTGCACGAGCGCGCTGCAGCGCGATTCGCACGTACGTACGTTAGTGCGAGCTTATATGCATTGCATCAGTTATTTATCAATTGCTAAACAGATGGCCACTACTACAGCGCAGGCATAACTACTTGTCTAGCGGCAAGCAGTCAACAAAGATTGCAGGAGACCTGCCGTTTCGCGGCATGTCGAAAGACCGCTGCCGTCGCGGCGCGTACGATCGTGCGCTCGAGCAGTTCGTACACCGCGGCATGCTGAAAGACCGCTGCCGTCGCGGCGCGTACCGTCGTGCGCTCGAGCAGTTCCGTACACATGTCTGCTTATCGCTGCTGTGAATTCATTTATAGAAAGCATTTCCTCGCGTTTGTGCGCCTGAATCTAGCAGCGTGCAAACCTTACCTGAAGTTCAACTTCGCAGGAGCGTGACTCGCTTCACTTGCGATTGACACCGCGCGAAAACTTCGCCGCTTATTTCTTGAACGGCGTACACGTATTCGGGTTGCATAATTTCTTGCTTTTACGCAGCATGCCACCCATGGAAAAATCTTCGGCGCCCGATATTCGCTGCAAACCGTGGTACAACACAATCGAAAGTGGCGGGTTCAAATTGTAAACGTGCTTGCCGAAGCAGACGACCGAGCTTGGTACTACCCAGTTTCGGATTGAGGGCGCTTTTTAGCGCCATTTTTGCAGCGCCTCCTGGGCAACGCAAGAGCCCCATAGCCGACGGCCATTAATTCTTCCACTAACGTGTGTATTTGTTTACTATATCTAGCTCTAGGAGTGTTAGCCAGCGCCACTCGAAACCATACTGGGCTGATGTGGAACATCCTTTTTAGCCCGACGGCGTGACGTAACACACAATCTTTGGAGAGCGGGTGCGTGGCTGATCTTTGCAGCCTCTTTGCAGCAATTTTTGCAGCCTGTACCTAGGCCACTGGTCTCTAGTGATATTTACGTTGTCCACAATGCTTGGGATTTGCTCAGTGCTTTTAAGGGGTGTTCAGCCCACAATGAGTCAGCTGCACCAGATGTCCTGTAGCAGCGTTGGTAAAGCACGAGGCAGTAGCAAAACTTTGAGTAACGAAGTAACTAATCTGTATCGGAGTCAGAGATATCAACTACAATGTACTTAGTACAAATCTGGGCATTTGCACATTTGCAGGAAAATAAACTCCGGCCATTCTCTTTACTCAAGTGTTTCCATTCACAGTGAACCCCTCTGTAAATACTTGGTCTTGATGCCTCATGAGAGCAGCCAAACTGGTAGATTATTGCGGTTTTGCGACACCCCACATTCAATTTGTTTCATCAACAGGCAACGAAATATTCTCTATCTACAATTGCACATCCGTGCCTAATTTTCCATGGACACTTTGCCCAATCCAGGCCGCACGTCCGCGAACAGTTACATTAGCTGTGCTCTTTCTGTCGGGAAGTAGCAGGTATAAATGTCCTATATACCTTTTCAGTGTCGCAGACTTCTAAAAGCTGTTTCCGAATATGCACGAAGGCGTGTGATTTTTCGCGAACTCCTACAGGCTGTGGCTACCGCGTTCTTATGTTCCACATGGTAGCGTCAAACGCGACAGCCGCATTTCAAAAGCCAGATACCTGAACTTCCAAATCCGTCCCCTGACACGTGTTGTAGGTTTTATTAACGACCGTATAAAGCATGGATAGTGAGTTGCGTACCGAGACTCGCTCATGAGCGTGGCTTCGAGGTCACTTTCGTTTCGTATTTATAACGTACCACTTTGTGTCACACTTCGTTTCCTTTTGCAGATGCTGACTATTCGTTTGCAAAACCACTGAGTCTTCGAACTCCGTTTCTATTTACCATCGGTGAAAGAAGCAATTTTTCCCACACGATGGCAAGCATAATGTCACCCGGCTTCAGCATCGCAGCGGACCAGCTATATAAAACAATGAACACCCGTGGCTTCGGCATTATCCAGAAAGGCCATTTCGACCTACAAACTAACAATACGCTACCTACAATAGTCGACATTTTCAAGGTACGTTTTGCCATGACTTGATCGAGGCTATAAACATTTATGGGATTGGATAAAACGGCGGTTTGAAAAAAAGTAAAATGAGAAAGTTTTCTGCTAATGAGTCAGGCGGTGTGAAAATTTCTATACCCGCTTGCTTTCGCTCCCGCCTACGGGCTGTGGTGACAGCTTATAGCAAATACAAAGTGCATCGACAAAAATAACTCTTATATTTTTAAAGCGAAACTTTCGTTGCCTTTTCTCCCGCCTATCAGGGCGCTGCTCTACTCTTGCCGCAATGGCTCTTGGTTTGTTACAACACCACCAGGTGCGCTCGCCTCCTGGTCTTGCAGGAAGCGCCTTGGGTCAGCAGTCGAGCGAAGCATGATACGTGAAGAGTATTGGTGGAAAAAAGTAGGGAAGAGATTGAGACGACCTGATTTGATCTCCTTAAAGTCATAGCCAATATGTACCTTGTACCGACAGTGGTACAAGGTAGATATTTAAGTTGGAAAATAATATTGAAATGTATACAAAAATGCTAAATAAAGAAAACACGTATAGCATACCTCAATAAATCAGGCAGGCGAGGCGACTATTTGTCACAGGCCCATTTCAAAGGGTATACCATTAAATCATCATCATCATGCACGCGCGCGCTGCTGGGTCTCTTGCAACGCCCCCAGATGGCGCTCGCCTCGGCGAATCCCGGCCGCCACCGCCGCGGGTGCGTTTCACATTTCACAGCGTTTGTGCGTATGACGCATGCTCTGCTTGTTTTCCTATATGCGACAAAAATTCAAGGTGCTGGGCTGTGATGGTGACGTATGGGGCTGTGATATTGTAGACTTTAGAATTGTCCGTAGCCTGAACAGAGCGCTTGCAGCTGGCGCATCAACAGCGTGGTGGCCACATTAGCAGGTGGTCGTAAACACGCGCCAGAAAAATGGTCCAAGGCGCGCACTCAGTGTCGATGCCCGATATAAGCGTCGCGCATAACAGGAGGGTGTTCGCTACGCAGCGAATTGTGGTGTAGAATGCCAACGTATGAATAAAATGTATACAAACAATTACAATAAACAATTGATTTACGCACAGCCTCATCATTCAATTATCGTTTAACACTTTTGATGCGGTGCGATGTGCCATGTGAGGCAATGATAATGCTCAACCCTCTCAAAGGTTATGAACACTGACGCACAACACCACCTCAAGCAAACACATATCCCTGTGTGTTCTGAGAACGACGCAGATAAACAACTGTGGTGCACGCAAGGTAACCTTTAGCATCAACTCACTACTCTTTTATTGGACTAAAGGCGTAAGAAATCACACAGCCACCGCCAACATCACCGCTAAATATTGTCCATCAGCGCAAGCAGCATACAAATATTTGCTTGCATCGATTCCCGCAGCGCTTGGGAACCACATATTTTTTTTGTTACATACACAAGATTCGCGCAAATACTTCAAAAAGTGAATAATACGAAGATACCTGTAACTCCCACATGAAAGACTCCTTTTACACGGGCGCTCAAATGTAGAGAAAACAGATGTGACACCGGGAGGGTGGCTGCAGAAAGATGGTTCGGATTTGCGGATAATATTTCTCACAATATTTCAAGAGTGCTCGAAGATAAAAAAAAAAAACTATATGTATTGTCGAACAGAATGGTGTCTAAGACATTTTTATAAACCTTAATCATACTTTCGTAGCAACTTCTCATTGCACAGAGACCTTGTTGCTGGTTTCAAACTAAGCAGGCGCTAGTGACAGAAAGCAGAATGAGATCGCTTACTCGCGAAGCGCTGTGACTTTCCGATACAAGTCGCTTGTGTACATTGGTCTGAAACATTCCTCCCTCAACATCAAAACGCTTGCTTTTAAGTAACAGAACTTGGCAAGAGCTGTCTCCGGAAAGTTAGCCAGTGCCTATGGAGATTTTGTTTGGCACGTGCGCTCACATTTTATTTTACAGCGAATGATTCACCGAAATATGCAAAGAAGCCTAACTGAGCCTAACGCGGCACCGTTGCACAGCGCTGCGCGCCAGATTGGCAGGTCAGGAAGCAACGTCGGAGTTTGCTCCCAAGAATGCTGGAACTCTGCTTTACTTACAAAATTTCAAAATTTCAGTTGGCACTCCCGAAGCTTTGTTGCCCCCCCCCCCTAAATTTCAAGTTGACCTAGCCCCAAGTTGAAGTGGCCCACCCCCAAATTCCAAATAGGCCCACTACCAGTCAGCTGGCCCAGCCAAAATTTCATTTTGGCACCCCGAAATTTAACTCGCCTCGCATTCTACCTTGGCCCATTCCCAAATTCCTAAGTTAGCCGACCCTCAAATGTCAAGTTGGCCAACCCTCAAATGTGAACTTTAGCCGACCCCCAAATTTCAAGTTGGTCCGCCCTCTAATTTTAACTTGCCCACTCCAAAATTTCCAGTTTATTGCCCCAAATTTCAAGTTGGCCCACCCGCAACCTTTATATTGGCCCACCCCCAGCCCCTACAAGAAGCTTCCCTATGCAATTTCTATCAAGCCCTATGTATCCCTACGTGTAGTTTCTTTTTGTTCTAATTTTGTGTTTTAAATTGTTCGTTATCGCTTATAAAGCTATTGATCATCTATATTTACACAATTACAAAATAAACGTCATATGCTCGGAAATTACACATTTTTGGGCAGATACAAAGCATTACAATTTTCGCGTAATGCAGCTGGCGTACTCGCCAAGAATGCTTGCGCATAAATATTAAGACAATATCTACGAAAAGATTCATCCGAAAAACTAGCGGTCGCAAGGATATGTAAAGGTTAAAATATTTGGCCACTCCAGGATTCTGCAAAGGGCCTAGTTGAACCCAGTTAAAATAAACTATCTTGGAGAGAACTCGACGGGTCTCTCTAAAACAGAAGCTCGCATCCTAATAGCAATAATCTAACATGGGAAGAATTTATTCATTTCATTTTGCTCCAAAGTAATTTCTTTCAGAGAAATTTCGTAGTTTGGCAAACACTGCAGATCTCCAACTAGCTGCTTACCCAGAACTTTATCCATGTAACAACTGGGATGTCAAATACCAAGAAGTCGTTCACGATCTCTAAGAAAATGCCGCATTATTCTGAGATCGTCACAGCAACCCCAAATAAAAATACGGCGCGCAGAAAATTGTATGAGTGTGTGACGGAATTTAGCCCTTCCTGTCGGACCCCACCCCCACCTTTGAGCCACTTTTGCGGCAGCTTGTTGTATCGCAATAAATAATCACGTGCGGTAGCAGCACTCGTCATGTTTTTTGTGTGTGCCTTGTACACTCGACATTTTACGCTGCCAGAATGCAAGACTGAATCAAATTCTAATGACAATCTGGCGTGTATTTCTGCGCTAACTGCCACCATTACTCGGGGATTTCCTTAGCGCATCCGGATACAACATCGTCTCTGCCCTTGAGGCCAGGAAAATTGCCACTGCATCGAACACGTCGTTTCTGCCGCGACCTTTTCGTGCTGCATTCAGAATCGTGAGTCCAATTTCGTTATTCGTGCGAAAGCAGTAAGACACTGCAGTAAACCGGTGCCGAGCACTCATGCAAATTCAGATGCGCTCACTGCGATTGAGTCCACTAGACCGATAGCACTGCGTTCGATCTCATAAAAACAAGCACAGACAACTTTTTGGAAGCTCGTCAATGTTTTTACAATCCAAGACCGGAATAACTTGAAAGCGATCAAGCAGGCGAGCAAAGAAGCCTCCCTTCGTCTGCCCCTACCCTCCATTTGCAAGGGTCCCCCTCGGCACACAGAAAATTAGTTTTGAATACTACTTACTGCCCAAGATAAATCTCAATGACGAGATCAAAGCCTTCTTCAGTATCAGGTGTGGCATCCACTAGGTAGGTTCAAAATAGCGAAGACGCTCAATCTATACGTGAACAACCCACAAGCTGCAAAATCTCAACGTTTAGCTTTTCTCCACATGATCAATGAAGTTTGCGAAAGGGAAAATATTTACGGATCTGACATGTATGCATATGTGAGAACCGATGAGCAAGCGAATCGCTGTTTGATGTAGCTTTAGTTGAAATGCTAGCCGAGATCAAATTCATGCATCGAAGCATTGCGCACTTGTTGCACACCGCTGAAGAATTTAGGGCTCCCACGAAGGAGCTCTAGTCGATTATCTCTAACTTGAAAAAGGTCAGGGAAGATTACGGTTTCTTGAAAACAGAACAATTTCATTTAATAGAGAAACTGGCAAAACGTGAAAGGCGCGCAAGTCATCTCGAACAGCACAGCCGACTCAAAATGAGGAAACGAAATTCCTCATGGCAACTATCAAACGCTGATCTTAGGGTATAGCAAAGAAAACAGGTGAGGCTTGGCCCTCACTTCGATCGACGCTGATTCGACATCGCACACAGAGTATCAAATAAGACTAAAATATAGGCTTACCGACATGTTTCTAGCGGCTGCGATAAAAAAAAACTGTCAACCTTGGTACAAGGGTTTACTGTCCCTCACCAGTGTGTATACGTGCAAGAACACCTTATGCAGGAAACAAGTGTTTTTCCCTGAGCTGCAATTGCAAAAGGCGAAAAACACTCGCATTTACCGTAATGGCGCCAAGATGACCTCAGCAGCTGAGCAGTGCTAGGATTATCAGCAGTGTTGAGTGTGTTGAGTGTGAACACTCAACACACTCAACCAGAGTGTGAGCACCAGAGTGCAGAGTCTGATCACTCAACACCACGACGCCACTACGAAATGCCTATGCATCGTTCAGATAACTCCCTGAAGAGATTATACGTAATTCTGTTTTCTTTAGCAGGATATGAGCGAAAAATGGCTACTCAGCTGAACCTCTGGAAAAGCTGAATATAGGAGTGTGTTTCTTAGATCACGCAAGAAATTTTAAAAATACCTGTGGCAGAAAGCGTAATTGATGTCCCGGTTCTACATTACGCGAAGCGGCGTGCCTTACTCACAAGAAAGATCGACATGCGTATTCGACTAAATAATAAAACTAACTAAAAATAGAGCCGTTCAAATATCAACTTCTTCGAACATAAATTGAATGCGAGTACTAAGTATTGAATATTCAATTGAAAAATAATATTCAAGTACAGATGCATGTATTAACAGCCGGAATATTTACTCTGATATAAGTTGCTGAAAACAGCTTGACCACATTGAGCAAGAAAGACAGAACTCTGTCAGGGCCAGATGATCAGTTTTAAACACAGGTAACCTATTCCCACCAGAAAAGCTGCGTGAATAGTTTCGCAATACCATTCCAAACTGGTTGCAAACAAATTCTCGAAATTCTCCACTTACCTGCAGTACAAACGTGTTAAGTGACCCGTTGAAAGGAAAACACCACTTGGTTGTAGCGTAAAAGATATAATTGCGACATGCTATTCTGCCAGAAACACTACATGACAGACGAGAAAATTGCAGGTTGACGTGTAGGCTTTAACCGCAAAACCGGAAAAAAGCCTGCAATAACCATTTTTTGCATTATTTCGAAAAAAATTTGTCGTTGTGACACTTTGCATAATTAGCGACACGTGTTTAGCAGAATGAGATCAGTAAGCGGACCTAAACAATCGGTTGTTTCCAAATATTTGCTTAGTTTTAAGTCTTCGAAAATAATAAATAATTCCTTTTCGAATACGAATCGAATACCACCCAATACCTACCCGTAGTCGTAATCAAAACTTCCAATAACCAACCACCCTACACATTAGCAGTTTATTTTTTTTTCTTATTTGCTTTACGGTACGTATTACAGTTTACAAATCGTTGCCGACGGGTTTCCACGGCATGTCAACTTTGAAGATCGCTCGAGTTTCGAAATGTGCGCCGTGAAACCTACCATAAAAATGCACTAATAATCTACTTACCTTTTAAAAAACATCCCGTTTGACATTTTGACGCAGAATGTAATGGAAAAGCCCATGTGTTTCCTCGGATATTTTGGCAATAATATATATTGAAACTGGCATCATCATGAAATATCTATTCGTGTGAATACGCTTTTTGAACTCCCCGTCTACAATTCGTATAGTGCGATGTGTACCGCATAATCATTAATAAGAAACGAATTAGTGCATTTCATGGCGATAGCATTTACAAGAACACTAGCGAAATTTTGCTGCCTTCGTCACCATCGCCGTAGGTGTCGTCCTTTGTGTTCTCGTTCTTGTGGATTCTTGATTTCTCCAGGTTTTATGGTCGCGACTGATTTGTTCGTCAAAAATTTTTGCCAATTGCAAAGCATGAAGAAAGTCACAAAAGATGTGATTCAGAGTTAGCATCATCATCAAAAAATGCCAACCAATATTTCAGCGCACAATCACAAGTTGATGCAATTTTACTGGTACTGGTGCCTGTACAATTAAGGGATCTAATACACCATTGGGCGGTTATTGTTGCTGAAGGTTTCCCGGCGGTCTCACAAAGTCTACTCCCGTGAAGCATTAAGGTTCGACGCTTGCAACGCCACTAGTGGCACTCATGATGCTAGCCTTCTAAGACGCCTTGTAGCTGGCAAGGCGCCATTTCTCCTGCGTAGCACAAGTTGGCTTGCGCGTTGCTTCGGGCAATGTCGCACCCGCATATAGTTACCACAATGGCCGAATAGTTTGAGCACAACGCCAAAGCTTGCCATCTCTTTCGCGCTTTGTGCGAAATTGCGAACGATTTAATAATTAGTTCATTATTTATTTCGATGCTTTGTACAAGAGTTTTCCACCACTTCGGGTAATCTTTAACCATGAATATGCTTATGCTATCTGCCACTGGCTTTTTTTGTTATTATGTACGGCCACAAAGAAGACCTGTTTGTGCAGCTATTGGGTATTAGTGTAACTCGGGTTAATCAAATTGAGGCTATCCACGTGAAAGACTAGACTATTTTGCCTAGCCGACAAATATAAAAAAGTGAGCGAAATGCAACCATGCTTCCGAGGCTTTACACATGGGCCCCATAACGTAGAACTCTTCCAACCTGCTGATATTATATTTATGTAACCATTGACGCAAGCGTGGTACTGTTACTCGCACCATTGTTTGAACAGGCCAATGGAACGATCTCCTCGTTTATACGAGGCCACGTTTGTTTGCTTTCAGAGTGAATACCAATACCTTAAATGACAGATTTTTCGCACCTAATTGGCTGACCAGTTTGGCGAAGCCAGGCTAGTGCAGTGAAAGTGGATAACCAAAGGAGGAGAATGGGGGCAGCGCCGGTGATTGACCTCTTCTACTTTGTTCGCTTTCGGTGCCTGGAAACGAAACCACTGCGGCCTGCAACGCTAGATTTAAAATGCAGCGTAAGGCAACCCTGAGCGAAAACAAATAGGCACAGCTATGTCGTGTACGTGCTTAAAGGGCTCGAGGATGTTTCTTGACTCACAAATTTTTTATTATGCGCAAATAAGCGCATTCTCCACGGCAGCTCCGAAAGGGACAGGGTCAGAGCTTTGGGCGGGAAGCCATGTTCTACCCATTTCAGAACGAGGCAGGCTCCGGCTATTCCGAAAACATTCTGTTGTGTTCGGCTTATTAATCCAGCTTTAATGCGTACACGTCATTCAGACGTGGTTAGTTGTCGCGGTTTTGTGTAATCACGTGTCAGGCATGTGAAGTGGGAGCAGCCTCAAAACTTCTGACCTATTGCGGAACCCTTGGGGTGAAAAAGGCGTAGGGCCGGAAATAATTATTTTTATTTTGTTCAGTCTAATCACGCATAATCAGTTTTTACACCACATATCAAATGAGGAGCTGCCGAGGTTTTACTGACGTTGCGCTACAACGAAGCTAAGCGGGAGTGGCCAGAAAACAATTGTGACCAGTCGCGGAGGGTTGATTGCAGAGATGGTAAAGAAAAGTTGGGCATACCTTTACATTATAGGGCCCCTTATTTTTGTCGGTACGGTCTACAAACAGTTTACCCGATGATGTCTATCGCGCGAAGTCATACTTGAATATGTGTTATGAATTGCAAGATGGGGTGTGGTAAAGTCATTGCTTAAAATTTACGGAAAATAAGTTTTTCTTCAGGTTTTCGTAATGACGAACTCCAATGTAACCGCAATGTTCACACTGCTTGTTGAGTTTGTACATAAAGTTAACATATACTGAAATTGCGTTTTGCGTTTTATTTCACTGTGTGTTTCCTCGCCAGACGGGTTTCCGTCGAACTCTGGATTATATACTGGAATTATGCTAACCTTTGTCTATGTCTTTTGCCTCTGCAGAAGCTGAAAGAAGTGCTCAAAAGAGTCAACTATGCAGACGACGAGACTGCTATATTTTTCATGTTCCCTTATAAGCATGAAGACGTGGACTTTACCTTAATTAATACAATCCGTACGCTTAACGAGTAAGTTCCGATTTGTTCCACAAGTTTCTTAAAGTTGCGTTGTAGAGAAAAATGAGCTCCGCCTTTATTGTCAATGTTCTCTACGGCTTTTCTCAAGAACTCAGATTCCCTACTTTGATGGAAAGTCAATAAAGAATCCAAAAGAGCCACAACCATATCGGCAGTAATGATTCATCTGTAAACTACCAATTCTCAGAGACTTTGTCTTACAAAAGTCGCAGTTTCACCCGAAAGGCAAAGCATCAACTGCGAGAGCAAATTAGTACAGAACTATACGGAATACGGCTAGTAGTTTTATCGGCTGTGCAAACCTGGACACATTCGCTTACTAACTGAACTAACAAGCCTGGTGTCAGCGTGCAAGCAGACACTGGATGATCCCACTCGACAAGCGCAGACACTAGCTCTCAAAACGCTGGCGTGAGCAAGCCCAGCTGTAGCGAGCGAAGGATCGTGGAGTCTATCGCTTCAACGGAAACTGAGCGGTGACTGAGGGAGATAAAAACCAATTAAAACTTTTCTGTATTGAAGTTGCCTCGTACCACCGATAGCTATGCGGTGCCATCACTGGGCCGATCGACGCTCGACGTTGCTACATTATCTGGTCGATCGCGCCTCGCGAGTGTCTTCCCCTAAAGAGTATATATCTTACACCGTGGCCGTGCGTTCGCTCTCCATGAAAGCGCGCGTATCTCGCGTGCTTTCGCTCGGACATACGGCGCGCGGTGGCGATTTTATCGCCCTTGGACTTTATAGGGAACCTCACGGTGACGATTACAACGGCGACGACAGCGACGGCAGAAATCCGCTTGTAGTGTTCATATCATTGCTACCGCAATAATACCTGTACAAAATGTCGCAGTTTTGCCCGAAGGGCGAAGCATCAATTGCGATAGCAGATTAGTAGAGAGCGTTGTCCTCTGCATAAACTTATACACATTCGCTTACTAACTGAATTAACAAGCGTGGTGTCAGCACGCAAAGGCAACCATGAATAGATCACAGTCGATGACCGCAGACAACCACTGTCAAAACGCTGGCGCGAACAATCGCGGCCGCCGCCGCAGCGAGCGAAGGTTCGTGCGGTCTACCGCTTCAGCGGAAACTGAGCGGCGAAAGCACAACGCATACAAAGGTCAGAGCCGTCTGGAGATCGCTTTCGAGATACGGTGCGCGCGAGAGCCGCACCGGCGCAAAGTACGCAGTTGTTAGAGTAGAAGTCGCCCCCCCCCCCTCCCTACCGCGCTGCTTTCCTCCTTTCGCGTGGGAGATTGCGTGGCCAGTTCCCCTTGCGCAGGATGCACATTTGGTGCCACAGCACAGCGTCGCCCCCCCTTCCTTCCTCCCATTCACCCCCGGCCTTTCGCGCGACGTAGGAAGTCGTGTTTGGTGTCTGCCGTGCGTTCGCTCTCCATGAAAGCGCGCGCTTTCACTCGCACATACGGCGCGCGGTGGCGATTTGATCGCTCTTGAACTTTATACGGAACCTCACGGTGGCGTCGGCGACGCCGTTGGCAGAAATACACTTGAATTGTCCGTATAATTGCTATCGCAATAATAAAAAATGGCTTCTGCTTGTACGAAGGAGGGCCATCTTGATGGAATGTTACAATCAATCAATCAATCAATCAATCAATCAATTTATTTGGCATTCATTACAGCATCTGCACATAACAAATGCGAGGACAAGAACAAAAAGCTGCTAAGTAGCAGCTTGACAAGGTTCTTGCCCCTATGGCAGCCAAAAACAGAAACACATATAAATACATCACATAAGTACACAAGATTTCGTTTGTATCTATACCAATTTGGTATAACTAAAGTAAATACAAGACCAGAATATTAGAGTGCAAAGAAAAAATATACATAAAACAATTATGTCAGTTACGAAATACGCACATTGTGGTAACAAAAGGCATTCCCTCGCAACAAATAGAAACAACGTAATAATTTTGCACGAAGAAAGCAGCAAAAATACAAAATTTACTATAATAAAAAATACATCAACTCTTTTTATAATTAAGTGCAGGTTTGATATGCAATACAAGGATTGTCGTATACGTAGTAAAGGGTGATTTTATTATATGCAAACCTCATAACTACGCAAGATTACAAAAATGTAAAGAAGAAAACTCAAAAGGTTCAAAAACAATACTTGGGTGCGCCGATAGCTTATAACGAAAAGGCTTATGTGAGCCCTGAAACACCGTAGCCTATCCAACTGACATTTGGAGGTACTTTTAGTGTAGGTCTAAGCACCGAAATGAAAATATTCAACATTTTACTCCCGCAAGCATATGACGACATCGCTGCCAACCTTGTCATCACCCAGTGGCACTGGCTAAAAGCATACGAGCCACAATGAACGCCACCACTCGCTCGTCATTGATTATTCAAAAATAAAGCGGCAGATAACCATTGCGCTGCAGCAAAAAAAAACGAAACAGAAAGTGATTCATTAGGGTTTGTTTTTCTTTTTGCTTGCTGTGTTTCTTATATTACTCAAAACGAGCACGGTCATAAAAAAAGGAATGAAAAAGCACTATAACTACAAAATAAGGTAAGAGCACTGGCTGCCCTTTCGCCTGAGGCCTCAGACCTGTGCTCTGTGTCATAGAAAACATGCGCATGCGAGTAGTGTTTACATGCAATAGTTTCAGTTCTCGTTTGTGTGCGCTCGCGAGCAGTCTCGTCGCCTCACTTTACACGCTCAGTACGCTCACGAGTTTTGTTGAAGTAGCGCTGGTTTGTGACCTGGCTGCATCGTTGTGGCCACATTCTTATCGTGGTTCGCATTGCTGTGCTGAAATGCCTGTGGAGGATATGAAAAAAGAACAGAGATGTTGCCCATTCCTAGAATGCTCTGTCGGTAGGGACAAATCGGTGCCTCGATCTTCGCGGAAGCTCATTACTTCCAACGGCCATCCCTTCAGCGATTGCAACACAATGGCGTGGTGCGGATCCACGTGGTTTGTTACCATGATAGCGCCTCCATCAGCAAACAGCAGTCTGTGAACATAGAAGAAGTAGCCACGGGCTCTAACATTTGCTATATAGGCGCTTTGAGCTCTTACCGTTAGCAAGTGAAGAAAATGCGGATTGTAGACCGCAAAAAAATTCTAATTGAGTGCATGAGTGCTTTTTCTTGAATTTTGGACTTTCTTGGCTGAATAACTTTGGTCTGCGTACCAATATCATCGCTCCTATTGTGGCATTCATCTCTCCAACCATCAATCTACACTAACCACGACCAAAAAACGGCTCCTGAAAAAAGTATTTTGCCCCTTTTACTCCTTGTAGATCGTGGCGCTTCGAGGGTTTGTTTCCTTTCGTCTATCTTTCTGCCATTTTGGCACTGACGTCAATTGAGGTGACGCTATGAGCATGCTGCGACTTCGTGTAGCTGCACTTGGTAAAAACCAGTCAGCAGGCGTAACCCGTGCTCGCGTGCCATTCTTGACACTTGAATTTCCTTTGTCAGTGCATACTGTCAGTAGAATGAGCTGTATATTGAACAACCATTGTCATTTTTGCTGAGTAATGCTTATGACTATGACTTCTACCAATATCCTTTAGCCTTTCCTTCATTTAGTACCCACGTCGGAACCAATTGCAGTGGTTTTTAAGTGTTAATCATTTTTGGCTGAGTTGTGCTCACGACTATGACTTCTAGCATCATCCGTTAGTGTTTCCTTCGCTTAGTGCCCAAGTCCGAACCCATTCCAGTGTTCTTAGAGTGCAAATATTTTTTTTTCGCGAAATCGTCATTTTTGCTGAACGACACTTTTGACTATGACTTTTACTATCATCCTTCAGTGTTTCCTTCATTTAGTTGCCACGTCCAAACCCATTCCAGAGTTTTTTTAAGTATTAACTTTTCGCTGAGTCATTGTCATTTTTGCTGAGTCATGTTCATGACTATGACTGCTGTCGTCCGTTACTGTTTCCTTCATTTAGTACCCATACCCAAACGCATTCTAGTTGCACACCAAGTTAAGGAAACGACCATAACAGCACCAAGATGTAGGCTACTGTTACATGACCTACATGAAAGACATGTCATGACATGTCGAGTTCGTCATTAAGCTCTTGTCAAACTATGCCACTTTTGGTAACTATACCAAGTTAAAGAAACGACCATGAGAGCACCAAGACGTAGACCGTTAGATAGATCGATACTGTTTAAGTGGTAAATGTTCACCAATGAATGCATTTAAAAATACAACCTAATATGTAACACACATGCAAACAATAAACAGTTTTGACGGCTGGATTGCTAGCCTTGATATTGATATATGGGCGCAGTAGAGCCTTTTCCGGCTACGCCTTGCTTCTAAAAGCTTAATTATTGACCAAGCAATTCAAAACAATTAAGCTGTTCCACAGAATGACTGCAGCAGACGCGGTCTTCTACTCAGAACTTGCGAACAAAATTTCACTCGGCTTTTGAACTAAATGACTGTATGATACCAAAGTTTAGTGTTTCTTGTTTTGATACTGGGTGATACCTCGTCAGAAAAACGTGTGCTGTTCCACCGAAATTGTTTACCTGATCCTAAAGACGTCTCGAAATGGTTACATAGCGTCAAATGGGACTCTGTCTAAATGTCGATGCGCAGGAGCAGAAGTGGACTATCAGAAATATTCTAAAAGCCAATCGACCGGCTCACTACGTTACCTCCAAGTGCCGAACCAGTATTTCAGATTATATTGTTCCCATAAAAAAACGGGTACTCGTACGTGGGTAAATAAAATCAATTGGTACGGTTCGTTAAACTCTTTCTAAGCGTGCATGTGTATGGTTCCCCTATATTCTTTTATGATAACCGTAAAGTAGGTAAACGTCATGCTCAAGTTCCTCATGTAATTGGTCTCCCTCCTGAATGCATGGCGTCCCCAACTAAAATGTATTCGTTGACCCCGCTTTGCTTTAGTTTTATCTGTCGCTGTGTCGAAGCACACATTATTTTTTCACGATGTCGTCGTGCAGTGAAAAGCTCAACTGCCCTAGCGGAATAGTCGCCAATTGTTTCGAAGGATCCGCACCCGTTGCAGAATCTCTGAGGCCTCAGAAGGGTTCGAGCGATGCGGGATGCGTACCGCGACTGCTGTAAACGCTTCTCTCGTATACCGCGTTGGAACTGCATTCATGGCTCCATGCCAGTGCGGTGCCGTAAATGCGCGGAGCCCAGGTCTGCAACTCCCCATTTAATACGTGAAACGGCTGGGACTTCATCCTGAATAGAACGCGGGAACTACCTAGTAATTGCCCTTCATTGGTGGCAACCAAATTGATCAAAGACATCAGCGCCACGCGCGGGTGACACCACAATGCGTATACCGTTGCTGAAAAAGTCATCTTGCCGCGTAGGCCCGCTTTTGCCGGTGTTGGCACCCTGCTGCGTGCCTGACTTCATCCAGGGTGATAATTTGTATGTATTATGGAACTTTTAAAAAGAGCCTGTTGCAGGTAGCATATTTCTAGTCCTTGAGCCGGATCATTAGGACAATACTTGCACGATAAATTTAAACGCGTATTCAACCATTTGCTAAAAATGCAGTAATCATCTCTTCAATTATTTTATTTATGGAACCTATTGTAATTTACTAATTGTAGCCGTAGAGTTTGCAAGGTGTATCCACTTGGAATGAATTTACAGAATGACGCCAGTTTGGAGATAGTGGCGATCAAATTTGCCGTCAGAATGCACTATTCCACTTTTTTTTTTTCAAAACGCTTTTTCATGCAATGAAGGACAATAGTAATTGGAGCTACGATGTATTTCGTTCCACACTTTGGGAAATAATATCTGAAAACTTGTTTCATCCAGAAAATTCATTTCTAGTCTGTACATCGTCTTGTAAGCTCCCCGGTGACAATTCGTAAATCGCAATACTTGTCGTAAAGTAAATACCAAGTTCATTAGTGCGTTTTTTTAATTAGTTGAATTGTGACGAGGTGTATAGGACTCGTCGAACGACAGCTGTAGCAACGATAGCTTGGCTGGATCGGCGAAGTGGTCGAGCGCAACGCAATGGTGACAGTACTTTCTAGCGTGCCTATCATCTTCAGGCTCCGAAACATACAATGGCGACGGGAGTTTCTAGTGCCGTGTGTATTAGTTTTTTTTTGCTATCTTGTTCGTAGCAGCGGGACCATGCTTGATAAGAGTGGGGCACTCACACGTTTTTTAGCCTTTTCTCAGGGACTGCAGTTCCCCCGCTAACAGCTTCAAGTTATCGCTCAGCGCAAGAAGTGCCTCGATAGTTTGCAAGTTACTTGAATGTTATCGTTGATTATATCAGTTGTGTATGTTCTCGCCGAACATTTTATAATCAGATTGTGTGCGCAACACAAATTGTGTAGTATTTTCTGGAAGGCACGCGGGCACCAGCGATTATTCTAGAACTTTAGAAGAGTCATGTTTAAAAGCAGACGCGCTTGACCCACAGATCAGACTTTCGACGATCGCCGACTGTGCTCGCCGCTAGTGTTGTGCGTAACTGTTACTTGTTTATCTGGGCACAAGCTCGCCCCCCCTCCCCCCCTCCCCCCCCCCAAAAGTTAGTTTCGTGATTCACATTCGTGCTACTGCGTTCCCCATCGTCGCTAAACGTGGCAATACTGTTTGATAAGTTAATATGTGTCTTCATCTTTCTCGCAGGCATGTGAAGATTATTGGCATTCTTTTGCCTTTCGTGCCAAAAGATCCCAATTTGAACCCACTATCATGCGTATCCTCCACTGTGACGAATTGCCTGGAAAGTGGAGTTCAGGCTTCGCTAGTGAGTACCTTGCTTTGCTACTACACGAAGTGCGTAAGTAGGCGCCTGCTGTACCTCTCTATCTCGTTTCATCAAGTCACTGCCTTTTCATCAAGTGTCCTGGTGAATGTAAGTGATAATATTTTTTGACTCACTGGCATCACGTGGAAATATGTAACCCAATCTTAAGTAAAATAGTGAGATGATGACGTGACGATAGGCCTATATTGCCCGAGCAGCTCAATATGAGTCATTCGCACAACACCCAGCAAAGCATAAATGGTAAATATTGTCACCTGTTGTAGTGGGAATAGGGCAAGCGCAGAGGCGCAAGAAGAAAGAAGTGCGCGTGCTAACCGGCCCGCTCGATAGTTAGCTCTCGCCGCCATTTTCTCCAGAGCCCAGCTGCTCGTAAATAAACGACCTTAGCCCCCTTTGAAGGCGCGTGGCAAAGTGGTGGAGGTGCTGGGTAATGATCCCCGTACCTCTCGGATGGCGCACCGTATTCACCATGTCTCGCAAATCTATCGTGGCGAAAGCAATTCTTCGCTAGTAAAATGAAATTTCATTTGGTGCGCAGCACCACTTCTCATCACAATAATCCTACAATAGAGTTTCACCCGAGTGCTGCGAAGAGCCCGGTATTTCCTAGCGAGGGCGACATTCTGTTAATGCGCCAACAAGTTTATTTATTTATTTATTTATTTATTTATTTATTTACTTATTTATTTATTCATTCATTCATTCATTTATCTATTCATTCATTCATTTATTGTTATTTATGAAGCATTTCGCGAGCTCTCCAGCTCCCGGGTGTGTTAGCGCGCGACGATCACCTTGCCAGCATAAAACGTCAGTTAATCGGCGTGTCCCTATCTGCCGCAGAGTGTCGCGTGTGCAGCGGCTCAGATGAGCGTGCCTGCTCAAGGTGCGGTGTTCTACTCATTAATCGGCAGTCAGGTAAAGTTGGATCTGAAGCAAAAATATGTCTTGTCGGAAGAGCCGTTTCACTATGCTGAGCTGTTCACGGCCGAGCAAAGTTGCTCTTACCTTTTGGGCAACAAGATAGAGACGGCAGGTGCGCGTCTGCTGGCGTGTAATCCCAAGTCTGTTGATGTCGTGAGTAACGAATTGCTAGTGACCGGTGTCATCAAAAATTACGATGGCCCCAGAGCAAATTCTGTCATCCTGGTTCAGAAACAAGGACGACGGTGTCCACCTTTGTTTTGATTACCATTGGCTGATCACAATGACCCGTAAGGACCCGCTGCACACCATCAAGCCAATTTATGGTCGACTAGATTTGTCCAAGCGTTGCATCACTCTATAGGCTGCTTAGGACTACTTACCGCTGCATAAAGAACATGACGACCAAGCAAAAATAGATTTTACTTGCCATCGTGGGCATTCTCAGTTTGAGCGGACGCCCTTTGCCGTGTTCTATGCACCAACAGCGATTCACAGTTCCATGGATCAGGCCCAACGCGTTTTGTCGCCAAGACGAAACCATAATTTTAGCGAACGTTTGCGGAGAATAATTGGTACGTTGCGGATGTACTCAGGGGGCTTCGGGCATCGGGCTTAACCCTAAATGCAGGTAATGATCAGGTGGCGTGAACACCTAGTGCAGCTCTTTATTTGACCCGAGGTGGGGATCCTAATAGACCAAACTTGTAGAAGCTCGAAGCTCTCCTGGATTTTCCCGTGCCCAACCACTTCGGTGAAATCCGTCGCTTTCTTGGAATGTTCAATTTCTATCGGTCATTCGGTCCACAATGTGCGAGACTCCAGGCGCCGCTAACAGAGTTGTTCAGGGAGTGCATTGAGTATGGGAGCAAGAGAATACGTGTCGCGGCTTCTCCTAGCTCATAGCCGAGAGGGAGCGGCTCTGTTTGCCTGACGTGACAAGGGAACTTATTTTCCAGCCTGAGGCGAGTGACTCGCGATCGAGGGTTGTTTTCCTTTAGGAGGTCAATGGCGTTCAGTATCCCCTTCTTTAGGTCATCCGGCGTACCTCACAGCCGGAAACATAGTCTTGTGGCGGAAAACGAGTGCTTAGTGGTTGTGTTTGCGCAGCAAACATTTGACATCAATTTGCAAAGCAAGAAATTAATCGCACACATGGAGATGAACGCGCGCAGCTGACCCATACTTCTTAAGCAAGCGCGTTCTGAGATGACTGGTCGCGAGGGTAATCGTTCAAATGCTTGATGCCAATGCACGTTTCAACGCTAGAAGCATAGTGAACAAAACTAATAAAATAGAGAAGATAGTATTGGCTTACGCGCCTGATATTTTAGTGATTACCGAGACGTGGCTTCATTCCTCTATCTACGATTCAGAAATAATTCGAGAAGATTATAGCCTAATTCGCAAAGATCGCGATAGCCGTGCAGGCGGAGTGGCCATTGTTATAAAGAATGGTCTGGCGTTCCAAGAGGAACAAGGTATACATAACCACGAGAGTATCTGGTACACTGTGACACTTCAAGCCACACCTCTACTAATAGGTGGAGTATACAGAGGACCTGGGGCACCTGTAACTTACCTTGCGGAATTACACAACTACCTCCTCGAGAAAATGCATGATCGGACGAAGCTAGTACTTATTGGCGTCTTCAACTTCGACTTCAACCTAACCGTCGGTGATAGGAAGGTAAACAGCTGCAAACGACTTTTTGATACCATGCTAACTTTTTCTTTATCTCAGCGTGTAACGCAAGCGACACGCGTCCAAGGGCTTGTTTCTAATATCTTAGACCTTGCTTTGATTTCCTGCTCCGTAGATTCTGAAGTTAATGTGGAAGATGGAATATCTGACCATAAATTGATTCTAATTCATTTTCCTAATCTTAGCCTGGCAAAATTAACACTGGCAATTCACATATATTTATTAAAGAATATTTCCGAGCAAACGATGAAAGTATTATTGATTACCTGGAAATGAGGTTAGACGATTTTTACGCTGAACCTTCCGATGATGTCAAGAACTTGTGGTTAAAATTTAAAGCGCCAATTTTTCACTGTGAAAAAAAAACTTATATTCCTACGAAACGTAATTAAGCGGACAAAATGACGAAATCCTTGGATAACGCGCGAACTTATTACATGAAAGGGAGGCTGAAATGAATCCGGAAGCGTAAATGGATCCAGCAGTAATGAATCAATATTACCACGAATTTAAAAGCCTGTTCAGGCAAGCAAGAAAAAACCTTTTCTCACACACCTTAACAGATTTCATGACAACGCAACCAAAAAAATTTTGGCGCTACCAGGCTAAGCCGGACAGTCCAATCCGTAAGATGGAAAACAATGGCATTGTTACTGAAAATATGCACGCAGTAGTTAACTCATTCCATTCCTTTTTCCAATCTATTCACCTAAGCATGCCCAGTCCAAGCACCGCTTGTTCAAGCTGATTCGGCTATGCGGGAAATCGAGACAACCGAACAAGGTATCTTGAATGTGCTTTTACAACTAGATGTTAAGTTATCCCCGGGCCCAGATAAAATCTCAAATGCGTTTCTTAAGCGTTATGCAGAAAACTTACCCATTTTTTATATAAAATATTTACGCTTTCACTGAAAAATGGTGCACTACCGACAGACTGGCTACGCGCTAGAATAATCCCGATTCATAAAAGTGGTAACAAATTTACTGTGGAAAGATATCGATCCATACCACTAACTACTTGTTGTTGCAAATTGAAGGAGCATATCCTCAACAAAGCCATCATAGATTACCTAGAGTATAACAATATACTGTACCCTAAACAGCACGGCTTCCATAGAGGGCTCTCCACGGTAATGCAGCTTGCGGAAATAACACATGACTTCGGTGGCATAATTGATTCTAAACTTCAAGCTGACGCAATACTCATAGACTTTGCGAAAGCACTCGATCGCGTACGTCCTTCTAAATTAATAGCCAAGCTTGAATCGATTGACATTAATAGCAAAGTAATAGGATGGATCTCGGCTTAACTAACAAATCATACCAAGTATGTAAGATTAAACAATGTAGATTCTGATTGCCTAAGCGTTTTATCCGGTGTACACCAAGGGTCTGTTTTAGGGCCAACATTGTTTCTTATATACGTTAACGACATCTCTTCTTGTTCAGAACCAGTGTAACATTGCGACTTTTCGCAGATGACTTTGTCATTTATATTGCAAACCGCACTACAGATGACCAACCAAAGCTTAATTCTTCTTTAGAAAACATTGCCCAATGGTGCAATACGTGGCGGATGAAAATAAATGTCTCTAAAGCAGCGTTCATCAGCCTAAGAAAAAACGTACCCTGTGCTCAGTGAGCTCTATTCAGTGCTATGCACAGCATATTCGTCTAACCAACGTGTCACTATATGCTGGGTACCCGGCCACAAAAGTATCGAGGGCAACATGCTTGCAGATGAAACTGCCGTTTCCCTTGTAAGGAAGGGGAACACATCCTCTATAGCTGTCCCTGCAATAGATATGAAGCATCTCCTGCGCAAAAGCCTTAGGAGCTATTGGCAGCACTTATGGGATACGGAAACAAGAAATAAACTTCACGTCATTAAACCAAAATTAGGGAATTGGCCACCCACTACGAAAACACGACAAACCGAAGTCATTCTTTGCCGCCTCCGAATTGGCCACACGTATGGCACGCACTCTCACCTGTTGACTGGTAATGAACCCCCTTCCTGTAGCAAATGTGGCGAGACACTAACTGTAATCCACGTCTTAATAGAGTGCAAGGAAATAGAGCCTCAAAGAAAGAAATACTTCTCATTAGCATACAAACAACACATCCCTCTACACCCAGCAATGTTTCTGGGCACAGAACCATTTTTTGACTACAGGTTAGTTTTAAAGTTTATTGAAGATGCCTGTACATTGCGAGTCATCAGCCCCCTGCATTCGTAGCACATCCTCTCTTCAGAGGCTGCTGCTGCGACAGCAATATTGTAGAGCACGCGCCTCTCAGGCCTTGCGTTCAAGGGCCCTGTTGAGGCACCGTGCTTTTCACGTACACATTTTATGACATCATCACTCCAGAACAAACCATCAATGGTCACTGCCCACATCTCTAGTCACTGCCATCATTTTAATAGTTATATATTTTACGCAAGTTATAGCGACTGATTTTAGGCCTATTTACAGCCATTCAACATCGACCATTCACAATACATTCCTCTATTTCATAAACAATTCATTGAAAACTCATTTCCATGTGTATGGCGCTCTTTGACCATATCTGGCCCTTGCGCCATAAAACCCCATACATCATCATCAAGAAAAAACGACCTTCATCATTTACGTACAATCTTGAAGGCTTGAATATTACACAAGTTGACAAAGTAAAATACTTGGGTGTCACATTCTCGCCAAACTTAAAATGGGATAAGCACATTACCGATACATGCGCCAAGGCATTCAAGCAACTAGGGTTTCTGCGCAGAAGATTGAGCAAAGCACCTCAAGCCGCTAAGCTAACACCCTATAAACTCTGGTCAGACCTATTCAAGAATACGGAAGCATAGTGTGGGACCCTCATAAAAGTACCTTCGTGATAATCTTGAAAGATTACAGAATAGGGCTCTCAGTTTTATCTATTGAAAGTATTCTTGGCAAGCAGTGCAACGGTTATGCGCAGTCAAGAGCATATGGCAACTCTTTCTTGCCGGCGTCATGTTGCATCTATGAAGTTTTTTCATCTCCTCCTTTACGGACACATTAAAATCAGAAAAGACGACTATATTCACCCGCCTGGCCATCGGTCTAGTAGGACAAACCACGATAAGTGCATCCGGCCATTTAATACGCATTGCAATACGTTTAAGTATTCCTATTTCCCTCGCGCTGTGAACGCTTGGAATGCGCTACCAAGCAAAGCTGTAAATAATCCAAATTTAGATCAGTTTTGTTCACTTGTAGAGCAGCTAATGGACCCTGTCTAACTGCTTTTCCTGCTGTAAAACTGCAGAAAATATCTTGTAGTGTTGTATTGTTTTTGTTTTTACATTTCTTTTCTGATGTATAGCATACGATTTATAATGCTAGATTTTTTCTTCTCGTGTACGCGAAGTGTAATCATGTAGGTAATATAATATTGATGCACTTGCTGTTGAAAAGTGTTATGATTACCTTATGTTTTCGTGTTGTCTTTTTGGGAACTTGTATCTTATCACATGCCTATGATGATGTAAGCCCGCTCCCTGTATGGGTCTGCAGAAGACCTCCAGTATTGATAAATAAATAAAAAAGGGGAGAGGGCATCACCACGACGCCACGTCACTAGTGCGTCTCGAGGAAGCAGATACGACGATGCGACGCCGCGTGCAGACGCTGCTCTGTGGTTACATGTGTTATCCGCGCATTTCTTGCCCACGCAAAAACACGCCTGCGGTCTAACTGCGCCTCTGTAAGGACAAATCGAAACACGCCAAGCGTCTCAACGTGCTCGCTTTCCCGCAAGGATTTCATAACTCGAGGGACCGCTCAGCGATGCTCAATTGGGCAATAATGTTTTTCCATTCACAACTCATAAGTGCGTAGGTGTCCTCGCATTTTTTCTTTATTTGTAGGGAAAATTTGTCTGCTCACACTTCTCAATTTCTTGAACCTCAGTAGATGATCATGTTTCTTTGGAATCATACTGATTTGATTTGTACAACATTCTTCATGATGAACAGAATGCAGCTAAAGATTTGTCGTGGCATGCATTAATTTTGCAGAAAGCATATGGGCGAAATCAACGTTTACTCATTGCATTTCGCTGTGGAAAAATTAATAGCAACCACCCGCTTTTATGTGCGTGTGAGGTAACGATCGCTTAATGAAAAATTCGCTATGGCTTAACTGACTTTTGCCTGGTTGTGCGTAGCGAGAGGTACGGTTAATCTTATTGTTTAGCTTGGTTCTCTCTACGGTTACATCTTTATCGTTTAGCTTCATACATCTAAGTGTTTAGGGTTGGTTGTTACCTCTCGTTAAGTGATGGTTACATTAAAGACTAGACATTTTTAAAGTGTAACGCATTTATTTTGAAAGCCTTCATCTTGTTGTTTCTCAGTTGCCACAAAACGGCCCGATGCTCAGTGAGGCGGGAGGATAAGAGGTTGTCGTCCAGTGACTTGAACACGTTTCGGGTGTTATCCTCATCTTAATCCACTCGCCTGGCCGCTTAGTGCTTACGACGCTTCTCGAGGCGTGCGGCTCGTTTTTCCTCCGTCTCCTCGGCTCGCTGCCTCCTCTTGGTTTCGTTCGACAACGAAACCTGGCTTCTTTCAGTCTCTCCGACTCAATTTTCATACCTGCCGACGAATCCCACCGAGCCGCCCCTTCTATATATACGATGCAACGCCGGCTCCTCCTCTGTTGCAACGCGGTTTCACCGGCTCCTCCTAAGACGTCATGCCAGATGCAAGTGGCGAACGCTAGCAACACAACTGCGGCGGCGGCGCGCGGTGGTAACTCGGGTGCCTCGATGCCAGCGCCGCTGTCGGCGCTGGCATCGAGGCACCCTAGTGGTAATTCGAGCAGACAACGCCAGATGGCGCAGCGAGCGGCGCTGCCAACTGCGGTGGTTGCCAGGCAACGGCTCAGCTCGCGGTGCAGCCACCGTCCACAGTGAAACGGCGAGAATGCGGCCAATGTAGCTCTCGCTACAAAAATGAACCGGTCCAGTCAATTACATCTCTGTCGTAGACGAAGTGCGCCGTGGACGTGTAACTCGCGACGACTAATATGGCGTTCCGTTCGTACCTGTGAGAAGAGGTGTGCCTTGTCCGTTTATGTCGAAGGTTTTACTGCGTTTTTATAGGAATCGCTAATAGCTATGTGAGAGTCTCGAGTCCACGGATAATCCAGTGAATATTTAAATACTGTCCCTTAGTGCTTTGTTTTATTAAGAGTATTTTTTTTTGCTAAATCCGTGGTTACACAGTTATTTCTTACACATTCATTAGCGGCGATAAGTGACATTCTGCTACAGCGTTCACCTACATTCACGCTTACTACGCAATATTTTTTACAATGTGCCTATAGCATCTGGTTCTGCTATTCTTTTCTGTGTTTCTGCGCAGGGGGAAGTCGTCGACAGCATTCCCTATAGAAACCAACCGGCTGCGATACTGGTACTGTCTATGCCGATGTCTTTATATGAGTTTCAGTGTTATAGTCCAAATACTTCAAAAGACCCTATAATTTGCCATACAATCGAAATTTCGCCCTTCGAACAGGTAAGAAATTAATCTTCTCAACAATATACATATGTCTATGCGCGAAGTACTCTACAGAATGTGAAAATTGTGAAAGTTCAATTGAGAGTCAAATGGTCATGCGTAATATTGTCGCGTTGTCATGACGGTCAAGAATCAAACCAAGGCACAACAGTGAGTTCTGAATCCAAATAATAATTTGGCGAACTTAGGCCCACAAAAGGCAACGATACCAGCGAGCACAATCGTCGACTGCCGGAGCCTTGTCTGCGGTCAAACGTTTCGGCTATGTATACACATGACTCGTCGTAGGTTCCAGCGTAATCGCTTGTTCCCGCTGGTCGCCCAGAATGTACAACACTATTCGTATCGCGCTTACAATCTTATTCAACAGTGTTCGGTGTCAACATAAACAACAGAAAGAATTGCCGATAAGATTCGAGAAAATTCCGATGCGTGCAGGTGCGTCTTGCGCCAAGCGATAACCTTAACTTGTTAGCGAAGGAAATGCGATACCCAGTAAAATGATGAACATCTAATGAACGATGTACGCCTGTGAATACCCGAATCTAATAAAGCATCGTCCCGATGCTGCAAAATAACATGAAAGCCAAAACATTCACCTACAATTACGATACTCCAATAATGCGAAATTTGAGTGCAGCTGTACACGTGCATTCATTTCGCTGGCACGGTCAATCTGTCTCGTGCGTCGCGTTGCAAACGGAGCGAAGTTTGACGCGATGCCTCGCTAATCTGAAAATCGCGAGAGCCAGCGCGTGGGTGACGCGTGGGCGCGATTCACAGAAGCCGCCGCCGAAAAATCTATTAGACGACCCGTGCTACTCTGGCAACATCTCGTTGCCATCGTCACCGCACTACGTGTTGCTTCTCGCCTTTTCGCCATACCCTCCTCCGCTTTCCACCTCATGGTTCCGCTGCACCCTCCTCACCGCTTTGCTACTCACGTCTTGCTGCAATCTGCGTTCGATTTCATATTTCGCTGTGCTCATTCGCTTGGTTGCGCCGCCGCCGCGGGCTCTCGGCGCCTAAAAAGAGTAGCGCTCTAAAAGAAAAGCAGCACGTAGTAAAGAAAGTTCAGTGGTGATCTTGCGGTAAATGCGAGTGAAATTCGTAAGAAATACATCGCACATCTTTGAGGTTCTCGATGTTTGATGTATACCGTCTTCTTCATTGAAAGCCGTTGTTCAGGAGCTGATTTGACACACGTTCTGCCTCTTCTAGGATCGATGTCTAGCTGACGATGGTCCGGCGCAGACCATCATCAGTGGCATTGTATACACATGCTTATCATTTTCCAGCACAGCTGTTACCTCTAGTTGGTCCGGCAACTTAGTACCCACGTCCGAACCCATTTCAGTGGTTTTACTGTGCTAACCTTTCTTTTTTTTCGTTGGGTCATTGTCATTTTAGGCAGCGGTTTCCTGACCTACATGACACGCATTTAATGACAATCATGTTATGACCTATCATTTATGTTTGTCACACACTCTTGTCATACAATGAAATTTTGGTACATACCAAGTTAACGTAACGGCCATGTGAGCACCAAGACGTAGGCGGCTAGAAAAATATATATAGATAGTTTAATCGTGGCAAATATGCGCCAAGAAATGCTTCACATTTATTATTCATAAAGATACCTTCCAATAGAATCAGGGCAATACTTTACGACATCAACCAAGAGCATCAGGAAGGGATGTTCTACATAGGATGACGTCCATGTCATAAATCAGGTGATCGAGAAATATGCCGAGTACAATGAACATTTCTAGATGGCTTTCATATTTTACGAAAAGGCATTTGATTCAGTAGAGATACATACTGCCATTGCGAAATCATGGAGTACAGGAGGCATACGTGAATATCTTGGGAAATATCTACAAAGATTCTACAGCTACATTGCTGATCCACATAAAAAGTAGAAAGTTACCTATCGAGAAAGGAGTCAGGCAAAGAGACAATCTCCCCAATGCTATTCACTGCATGCTTAGAAGTAGTATTCCAGCTCTCAGACTGGGAAGACATAGGAGTGAGGATAAACGGCGAATATCTCAGCAACCTTCGGTTTGCAGATGACATTGTCCTATTCAGCAACACTGGGGACGAATTACAACAAATGATTGAGGATAGCCGAGAAAGTGTAAGAGTGGGGTTGAACACGAATATGCAGAACACAAATATAATGCTGAATAGCCTGGCAAGGGAACAAGAATTCAGGATCCTTAGTCAGCCTATAGAGTCTATAAAGGAGTACGTTTATCTCGATCAATTACTCACAGGGGACCCTGATCACGAGAAATAAATTCACAGAAGAATAAAATTGGGTTGGAGTGCATACGGCAGGCATTGCCAAATCCTGACTGGGAGCTTACCACTGTCGTTGAATAGAGAAGTGTACGCTCATTGCATTCTACCGGTGCTAACATATGGGGCTGAAATTTGGAGGTTAACAAAGAATCTCGAGAACAAGTTAATCACGGCACAAAGAGCGATGGAACGAAACAAGTTATGCCTAACGTTATGAGATAGGAATAGCGCGGTGCCGATCAGAGAGCAAACTGGTATAACCGATATTTCAATTGACATTTAGGCTACGTTCACACTTGGTCTCGAAGCAGGCGGAAGCGGCAAAAACTTCTAAAAATCCGCCCGCCTAGGCGGCGAAGCGGGCGGAAAACCAGGCGGAAAGCAAAATCGGTCTCGGACCGATCTTTTCGCCATGGCGAGGCGGAATCGCGGCGGAAAGTCGTTCCGCTCGACCGGAAGCTCGACTAGCATGTAAACATCCGGCCGTAAAATTGTACATGGCACCAAAAGTGTAGGCTGCGATGCATGGTGCTCGACGCGATCTAGATCCACCACTTTCTCTACAACAAGAGTGGTACTAAAACGTACTGTCAGCAATACTCGCGATAGTATTCAACTGTCGCGCGACCGGAGGTGCAGCAACGAAGCCTTGGCGTGACCCAACTTCTCGCGCTTTTGCAAAGCTGGGCGAACCCACCACAGCCGCTTCGGAGGTGTCCGCTCCTTCCGTTTATTCATTGTCCATTTCTAGGAAACAAGTAGGTAGAAGTATAAAAAACAATTTCTTCGCCCACTTCTGCGGCAGAAAAAAGTTGGGCAGATTCCTCGTTGGCGCGATCCGCATTCTGCTCGCACGGGCGCGGTATGTTGCAGAAGTCGCAGGGTGCTTTTTTCGTTGCGCAGTGCTTTTCTCGTCGCGATAATAGATTGGGAGCATAGCGTAGGACTCGCAGGCTTCGGCGAGCTCCAACACAAGGGCCAGCCCGGGTTTTAGCTTTGGTGTACTGGACGGGCCGCCAATAATACGAAATGATGAAATGTTATTACAACCTGTAAATAAAAGCTATTAAAGAAATATAATCACGCCTAGGCACCAACCTTTGACTCAGCGCTACCGTGCCCGTATGAGGAGAATTACGGAACGGCTACGAGGAATTTACCGAAGGTCGCAGATGACACGCAAAGTTGCGCGAAATGAACACTTTTGATGACGGGTGGGACAATGAATGAACATACCGCTCGAAATGGTGCGATAATGAGCGCCACCACGCCGACAAACGTACGCAGACTAGATGGATGTGGGCGAAAGCGGCAGCGGTGGCAGTGGCGATAGCAAAACAAATGTGTACAACTTGGACATGCGCGGAAAAGATTTTCCGGCCGCTTTGGCTTTTCCGCCCGCTTGCCGCTTCCCGAGTGTGAACGTAGCCTTAGACAGAAAAGTGGAGCTGGGCAGGCCATGTAATGCGTAGGATGGATAACCGGTGTACCATTAGGGTTACAGAATGGATACCAAGAGAACGAAACCGCAGTCGAGGACGGCAGAAAACTAGGTGTGGTGATGAAGTTAGGAAATATGCAGGTGCAAGTTGGAATCAGCTAGCGCAAGAGAGGGTTAATTGAAGATCGCGGGGAGAGGCCTTCGTCCTGCAGTGGACATAACTATAGGCTGATGATAATGGTGGCGACGATCAAGATTTCCGACAATCAAATCATCGTCCTATATATTTACAGAAATACCAGGATGTTCCCTTTTTGAGGAGACCGCGAAGGACAGCAGTCTCGTCAGATGAACAAAGGATGTACAACCTCGCAATTTTTTGAATGATATTGCGCGGGCGTCGACCGCACGTCGTCTCACCGGACTTGTACCGGCGAGGAGCACTCCCGAAGCGAACACGGCAGCAAAATACGTTAGAACTGGCGGTCGCCGTTCCCGCCGCCTCTCACCGATAACAGGCCGCTGACACGCCGTGCGGTCGAAGCTAGCGTTATATTACTAAAATATTCAAAGTGTACTTCGATAGATTATTCGAAGTAAAACTAACGTTCTCAGTTTGGCGTTGGAGTGGTTATAGATGGAATGGCCTTGAACATTTGTTCGGTCTGCCTTTACTCCTTCAGGTGTCATGACATGTACCAGGTAGGCAGTGCTCGAAGGTGCAACTTTCATGTTTGTTGTCTTTCATTTCACGTTGTCGCCGCGTGCAGTTTCAAGCATTTCACGAATATTTTGTAGGGAACTTCGACTGGCTTTGTTGCAATGAGAACACCGTCATAATACAAACTTTCTCGATACCTGAAAAAATGTCCGTCCCTCGCTGTAAGGGTTTTGGAGCACTGGGCCGCGATCTTGTAGCGATGCCTTCCGCTCGATTATATGCCACTCTTATCATCCACCGTTCACGACCGGCTGATCGCTTTGATAAAGCGGATGGGACGTCGCTCTGAGCACTGACAAAGCGCGAAAAGTGCGAAAAGGAATATCATCGAAGAAGGAATCGCTACAAAATCGCGGCCCTGTTCGCCCAAATGCTAATCTGAAAAATCTGGATCTGCCTTGCGGCGTACCAATTGGCATCGACCAACGAAAATTCATGCTGCCATTGAGATCCGCGAGTAGGCCATCTTAGGGTGGAATTCTATAATTGTCCCAATTCATGAATTTTATGAGCAGCTTAGTGCAGATGCACAAATGCAGTGATTCATTTGCTTATTGACGATGACCAAAGGTCATACCCTGGTGGTCGTCTCAGGTGATTGCAGAATAACTTCAGCTTGCTTGTGTTTTCTCAACTCAAAGTACTTTTACTTCGTGTTCTTCTGCAAGGAATATTTTTTGGAGCTCGTACTATTAGCATTAGTGCCGTGGCTTCATCTTTGTTTAAACCTCTAGGCTGTTGGCAAATTCTTTCAAACACCTCAAACGATGAGCTGAAAACGCCTGACTGGCTGTTTGCCACTTTAGGTTTGTTGGTACATTGGTTTACGGCAGGGTTATTCATTCTGCACTGTGGAAGCGACGTATGAGCTCGAAATCATGACACCTTTCTTTTTTGCGCTAAGCACTGTCCAACTTTTCGTCGGGAACTTATTGTGTCAATTTGAGAGTGCTGTTATTACGGTAAACGATTGATGATTCCACTCACTTTTGAGTGGAAACCTACCATCGCAAGTTTAGATGCGGAAGCTTGTTTTCTTTAGCTTTATAAGCTGGCGCAAGTCTCTCCCTGGAAGGGCGTTGACGTCATCTCATGTGTGTATTTTAAAGGCGATATATCTTTTCCATGAATATTCCCGTTATCTGTCCACTCAGCAAGGGCTATAATTGTCTCCAACTAAGCACATTTCAGCATACCGAACCTTCGTTCAGAGGTGAGACAAGATTTTCATGGTTTCTTTTTTTGTGTGTTTTTGCTTCCAGACAGAGGTGAAGTGGCCGACCTTCGCACAACGAAAGCCTTTACTACCGCAGGTGGGGCAGTAGTGAGACTAATGAGTGCCGCATCACGGACAATTTCTCGGTGGTGGCGCTGGTATCATGGCACCCGTTCTCGGATGCTGTGGCACTTGTTGCGTTCTGCTTGCACGCGGGACATAGGGTGTGAGCTTGTGGGCTGTTCGGCGGCGATGTTTATTGAGTCTGTGGTCTTCCTCAAGGTGCACTCAGTGTGGAAATTTGGTCTACCATTGCTGTGTGCACTGGATCTTGAACGTTGGTTAAGCGCTCATTGTAAATCTCCGATGCCTTGCATGTAGTCATTTTTCTAGAGCGCGTTTCGCCTCGCGAAATTGTTGTCTAGGGCGCTGCCACGGATGCCACTGATGACCCGATCCCTAAAAGTCATGATTCCTAGTTCCGAAACTCACATTTTCTTTCTTGGAAATTCAATGCAGTGATCAAGTAGTCCATTCAAAGCGCTGGTTGCCGTGCATGGCGTTGAATAGAGCCGTAGCTTGGGTGACAATCTTCTACGGTCGGTTTCTAGAATTCGTCCGGTTGGTTACAATTGGGTTCAACGGGTTCTGCAGCAGGGTCGATATTGGCTGCTGACTGCGGTGAGCTGTCAGGCACAAAACATGCAGTAGAAGTTATTTTCATATTTTCATGCGGCGTTATGCTCAGTGGCTTACTAGGCCGCTGCCTCGTAGGCACTGTAGGCTGAACGCCATTCTCGCCGTAACACTCCAGGGCTGCTGCTATAATCAAATACAGAAATAGGTTGAATACATTGCACTTATCACAATCGGACGGGTATTCCAGCGTTGTCCTCTGAAAGATTCGGTTTCCTGAAGAAAATGCCACGCATCATTTATTGCGGCCTTATAAAGACTTTGGGGGGTCTAATGTTCAATGACTTGTTGATTGGATTATGTAGTGATCGCCTCTTGGCTGAGACTGATGTCTGAGCGTTCGAGGAGGATGTTTCTTCGGGTTTCAGGGCTTCCTCTTGAGAATGTGTTTTGTGGCCGCGTAGGTGGCCTCGACTTTCAGCTGACATACAGTTATGTAACGGGTTCAGGGCCCCAGCCCTTATGGACCAGGGCCCGTATTTACAAAACCGTCGCAATCTAGAATTGTTCATAAAAAGACATCGCAAATGATTCTCGCAATGGACATATAGCGAAGGCGGTTGGCCAAGGATAATGAAACAATAACGAAAATAATCTTTGTATGACGCCCCAGTTTACCCTTTTCGGGTGGTTGATCAGTGCAAGAACACTTCTGCGTGAATTCCGAAGCTCCTCCGCGTTTTCGCGATAATGCAATATCTTATGAAGCCCATGTTTTTGCTACGTCCTCCGCCGCTGGTGTAGTGAATTTCCTTCAGGGGTGCTCACCCGCCAAGCGCTTACGCATAATGACATACACAAATATATAGCACCGAAACATCCCTGCCACATCTAATGTACACGTGTGATTGTTTTATGGTGGCCTAGAGTGCCGAACAGCGTTGGTCGAGAGGCACAATGCTCAACCACAGAAATCGATGAAACAGTGTCAAAGTTCACTGAAAGACAAAGTAAGCAAAGGGTATGATAGGCACGGTGTCCGTCGACTATCGAAGAGAGCAAGATAATTACTCGTTTTACGCACTCGTGCACGAAATAAAAAGTTATGCTGTTCAGCAGTGTTTTTTAATTCCTTGAAGACATCAAATTGCGTTTTTTTTGTACGACTAACTGGCTTATTTTGATGCAAGATATTGTGAATCAACTGAAGATGTTGCTTATTTTTTTACAGGGCTGCATCGAAGCCGTAGCCAACGGTTATCCAAAGCAGTACGCCGCATGTGATTGCTATGTAAAAAAATATAGGCAACGCTACTTCATATATGAAACTCCTGATTACCTTAAAGCAAAGGTATGTGTTCAATGCCGTTATTTTTTGAGGTTCCGCACCGCAAATGAATTATTCAGTGGAGCTTACCATTCCCCAAAATATAGATATCTAGTCGGTTTTGCCTTGGTTACAAGCATTGCTTCTTTGCGCTGAGCATCTAAGATCATCAATGAGGGTACGTTTTACAAGATGAGTTTCTCTCTAAATACAATAGAAACCGAACATTTTTGTCGCCATCAGCTACAAAGTTTTTTCATGCCGATGAAAATATTACTACTTAGCGAGGGCACGCTGCTTAACGTTTTTATAAAGCCATGTATTTTTGTTACAATAACAATAAAAAATTCAATATAAAACGATTGAGACTTATAGCAATGTAACAGAGAAATAAAATAGGTTTACAATCCTAGAGACAAACATTGAACATCTAGTGTGGAGAAAGGAAACATCACCCGTTGTGAAATATGCGAAGAAGAAGATTATGGGGTTCTACGTGCCAAAACCACGATCTGAATATGAGGCACGCGGCAGTTGGAACTCCGGTATAATTTAGACAACCTAGGACTCTTTAACGAGCACCTAAATCTACGTGCACGGGTCCGTGCACGGGTGCATTCGGTCCGTTCGCCTCTACGTAACATCCTGTGACCTATGTCAGCGTCACAAAAAAACCTGCGACTCAACCTGCTGGTCTCCTTCAGCCAATTTACGCTTCAACCGAGCCGCTTTATCGAGCGCCTTGGACTTGCTCGGTCCCTTTCCAATCTCCATGAAAGGCAACAAATGGATTGAAGTCGCTACGAATTATACCACTTGATATGCAATTACTGCAGCGTTGCCAACCAGCTGCGCCACAGACGTAGGCGACTTCCTACTGTACGAGGTCATCCTGCAACATGGTGCTCCACGTCACCTAGTCACAGATCGCGGTCGCTGCTTCCCGTCTTGTGTGGTTGACGATCTACTTCGACAATTAGCTACTCATCACAACTTCGCGACCTCATATCACCATCAAACCAATGGACTCACCGAACGCCTAAACCGTACACTGACCGGACATGCTTTCCATGTACTTTTCCGATGACCACCATGAATGGGACGTTGCGCTTCCGTTCGTCACATTTGCATACAACTCATCGCGTCATCAAACTGCCGCCTACTCACCCTTCTATATTCTCTTTGGACGTCATCCCTTACTACCCTTTGACACCTTGCTACCTTCTGATCCGGCCTCCACATCTACGACTTCCTATGTGCAAGATGCCATCACGCGTGCACTCATCGCGCGCACAGTACACTCTAAGCCAAAGGAGACTAACGGGGGTATAGGGGTTAGTCGTTTGAGGAACTAACTGCGTTGACACAACCATTACTCCCTTTAGGGACCAACGGCTAGGGGACGAGCTGTTAGTCCCCTAGCAGTTACTCCCTTGGAGATTAACTTTTGGTCCCTCCAGTTACTCCCTGGAGGATGAAATGTTAGTCTTCGCAGTTGGTCCCCAAAGAATTAATGTTAGTCCCACCAGTTGCTCCCCGAGGACTAAATGTTGGTCATTGCAGTTACTCTCTTGGGACCAACTGCTCATCCTTCCAGTTACTACCCAGGGTATGAACTGCTTAGTCCTCCGTATAGGTAGTTACTCCTTATAGGGTTAATTTTTTGCCTCGAACATACTTTTCAGAGGCCCAAGACATGAGCAGTGCTGCTTGGGCTGGGATTATACTTTTTTAATCTTAAACATGTTTTTCAGACACAGAACAAGAGGTGCTTGGGTTCTTGTAACACAAAATATGGATAAAATTTAAACAATAGAACACTTTATTTTTTTACAGTAGCAACGTGTGTGACACACGCACAAGTGGACTTCGCCGCACACCGCTGTTTACACCGACCATGCGGCATATCAATTCATATGTTCTATGTGCCTTTGGCGCAAGAACAATGTCGAATACCCAGTAAAGGGCAATCTGCGTGGCGAGGCCAGAGACAAGGTCATTTTCATCGGTCTTGATCGATTCTAGGTGTACATGGAGGGCTCTTGCTTGCAGCAGGCTAGTGCCCTCGTATGTCACCATAGGCCTATGATGCGACGCATACGGGTGCTGCAAAAATAAATAATGGGGTAGTAAGTGTCAAAGCCAACATATGATTATGAGGCATGCTTTAGATGAGTGGTCCATGCAACAGGTCTAGTATCCGCATGCAAGTTGCATATAATCTTACGTAGGGGGAATAAAAGCCTCCATCCTCTCCTTCACAAGGCTTGACAGTCAACCGTGCAAACTGAAGCTGTAAGCTTCAGGTCTGTAACGAAAAGTTTTCACAATTAGGCATGAGCACCCTACACCCCGATTGCAAGACCTCATACAGGAACACAGGCATTGAAAGACAATTTACATTGAAATTACAGTGAAACCCCGATTACAAGGCTTTGAGGGGACCGCACAAAACCGCTCTATAATCGAGGCATCTTATAATAAAAAAAAATCTAAGAATATACGCAGTGACGATGTCTTGCCCAAAAAACAGGTACAGACCACCTGAATAAGCCCGCTTGTAGATTGCTTGTAGACACAAAATAATTTGTGTCTACAAGGCATTCCTACATCTTCATCAAAGACTTGCCAAGGAAAATTGCATGCACAAATATTTTTTGAACCAGTTGCAGTAAAATCTGTTTAAAGTGTAGCCAAGGAGGAATCAGCATATTCATGCACAAAACAGTGGTACAGCTCAACCGGCCATATCATGGTTAGTAAAACGAGGCATATTTCAATTATATTTATTATTATTAAAGTAAAAATGTGGTTTAAGCGTCTAAGTTTCAGCAATGATTCACTTCCATATACGTTCCTTGATGCAGCATAATAAGTACTGCACTCACATCACTCACTTGTGTATAGTGTTGACAACGTTCAATTTCGTACAAGTCTCGCATAATTAGAGAAAAGTATAATTTGAAAGCTTTCTGTTGCCAACGTCCTGTCCACAATGCCAAGATATCCGTGTTACAAACGCTGTTTTGTCAAATAGTACACATGAGCATGACACGCAGCGTAGCGCAAAAGTAAGACAATGGCTCGGCAGTGATGCGACCACGCATTATTACTGCGGTCCTCGCTACGCAGCCTATATTAACGTTACATGAAGCCAATGAGGGGCAAGTACCAGCATCAAGGCCGCAACAAAGCCGTCCCGATATAGTCTGAACAACACGCCGGCCCATATAGGCAGCAGAGTGCGGTGGCACTTTGTGATTGGCGGGAACAAGGAAAGCCGGCGGCAACAATAACGGTAAATTTAGCGCGATACAACTCGCAATTTCATACGGTGAATAAGCAAGAGCAAAGCATCTCTGTTTTGATGGCGCAAAAGCGCACAACGGTGTCTTGAGCATGGCAACGCCGAGCCCGCTGCTCGCGTAGTTAACAGTTCATACATGCGGTGAGCAGAAAGAGATAATTGGTCGTGCTAGCAATCGCTAGTCGTTAACCACCCACCCTTTACAAGCAGTAATTTTGGTTAAAATTGCAACGCAGCTTGTGATTACTCACCTGCAAGCTCCGGGAGGCGCAGTCTTGTCCGGCGAGCACACTGGTGTTCTGTAGATAGCTGAAGAGCTCGTGTTTTTTCCACTCACGAGTGAAATTTACAACTGTATTCAGCTCCCGAAATGTCACCAGACATTTATACGACATGGCGACTCATTGGCGAGAAACAGAGGCTCAAATTTGCGAAACGCACGTGGGCGCAAACTTGTCAAACGCACGTGCGAAATACCACTCTTAGTCTGAGTGCACCTAGTGCGAGCGCGAACAAAGCTTAGCTGCGGCGAGTAAACGCCGAAGGGTAGCAGCACAGGCGTTAGCGCAAAGTGTTTAGTGTGTTTGCTTACGGCGCTCAAGAAATTATTGCTCATACTGGCTCACCTTACTTTAAGAGCAAACTATACGTTTACAAAAACATGCTATACTACCGCAATATTTCAGTTTAGTGAATTTTCAATATTTATTATAAAGCACATCGCATGCTTTGCTCGCGTCGCGCATATGTATATATGTCTCAAGAAGTTGCGCGCGCGGCAGCGTCTATACATGTATTCTACACTGAAGTGTAGTAAGCAGTGTTCACATTTCGCATTTATCTGGCGACTTGCTCCAGTGTATGCTTATATGAAAAGATACCTTCAACGCAAGAAGGGCACCTGTAGACACGGACTTTGTGTTGCAGGTCACTGCACTGTGTGTGGTCAGGCAGGGCCGGTATTTTGTAGCGATGCCTTTCCGGTAATAATGCCTTTTCGCGCTTATCGCGCTTTGTCATTGGTCAGAGTGACGGTCCGCTCGCGTTATCAACAGGATCAGCCGGCATGGAACGGTGGATGATAAGACTAATCTAGAATAACTGATAGGGCATCGCTAGCAAATCGCGGCCCAGTGCTGATTTTGTTATCAGCGGATGCAAAAGAATAAGACTGCTTCTGTTCACCTGTGTACCGAGTTGTGATGGAAGTCATATATATATATATATATATATATATATATATATATATTGTTATGGTGAGGAAAACAGACAATGTCGACGAAGGGGAAGAGGACGAAGTGGCAACAGCCTCGCTGTGTTCTCAGCTGCTGTCTATCTCCTGTAACTACATTCTGTAAATAGTTTATACCCGTGACATTTTGGTGAGAGGTGCTGGGTACGCGTCTTCGCCACGGAGCTCCGCAGCGGACGTCTCGCCCAGCCTGGGAACATGCATTCAGCGGCAGGCACCGCGTCTGCAGCTGCATCGCCGACTACGCAGACCCAGTACGTTGCTCTACCTCAGCCGCAAGACCCCGGCAAGTTCAACGGCCTCTATGGTGTTGACGTAGAAGAATGGTTGAAGATGTATGAGCGCGTCAGCAAGGTAAGCAGGTGGGATCCGACCATAATGCTGGCCAATGTCGTGTTCTATCTCGACGGAACACCGCGAAGGTGGTATTATACACACCAGGAAGAGCTCACCAGCTGGGAGTTGTTTAAAGAGAAGCTGTCCGACGTTTTTGCAATCCGACCGGTCGACAGCTAGCCGCCAAGCAACAACTCGCCACGCGTACCCAAACTACTACCGAGTCGTACGTCTCCTACATTCAGGACGTCCTCACGCTCTGTCATAAAATCGACACGTCAATGCCAGAGGCGGACAAGGTTGGGCACATTATCAAGGGTATCGCGGACGACGCATTCAACCTTCTGGTGTTTAGAAACTTATCGACCGTCGACGCCATCATGAAGGAATGCCGCCGTTTCGAGCAGGCGAAGAGCCGCCGTATACATAATCAGTTCACACGGCTTCCAAATACTGCAGCGACCTCTTCTTGCACCGACCCAACCGACCAATCTAGCGTGCCTCCACCAAGTGATAACGTGACCCGCATTGTACGCCGCGAACTCGAAGCAGCGTTTCCTGTCTCGCCTCAACAGACGTCTTGGACCAACACAGCTGAAACGATATCGCTGATCCAATCCGTGGTTCGCCAGGAAATTGCTAATATGGGTCTTCCCAGCGCCTGCTCTTTGAGTGGTCCTGGCACCGGCCCTGCACCTATGCCTCGGTCCTATCGCAGTCCACCGTACAGTTCGCGTTATCACTACAGTGCCCGGAATCCCTCGGACTGGCGTACACCTGATGACAGGCCGATCTGTTTCTGCTGCGGCCGAATCGGTCACGTTTCCCGTTACTGCCGTAGCCGTTGGTCGCCACCGCATCGAAAGACTTTCTGGAATTCAAGTTCGCCCCGCAGTTCTTCACTCCGTCGCTTCTACGACGCTTCCGACGCCGCTACCTCTCCTCGCCGCTATACTCGCTCGCCCTCGCCTCAGCGTCGCCAGCCATGTTCGGCCCAGCTTCACCGCTCGCCCTCGCCGACCCAGGACCATCCCAGCCGGAAAACTAGGCAATGCGGCACCTCGGGGTAGTGCTGCAATGTCGAATTCGCCGCAAAATCCTCCTTTGACGCGGTTTACGAAACGTAACCTTCTCGACGTCCACGTTGATGGCACACCCGTCACAGCACTCATAGATACCGGAGCACAGATATAGATTATGACCAGCCGCCTTCGCCGCCATTTGAGGAAATTTGTTACGCCTGCCGTTACTCGGGTCGTACGAATCGCCGACGGCAGCATGGTGGCCGTAGTCGGATTGTGTACTGCACGCGTGAGCATTTCCGGCCGCCATACTGTCGTCCTTTTCACTGTGCTTGACCAATGCCCCCATGGCCTCATACTAGGCCTCGACTTCCTCTCTGCCCATTCAGCGCTCATCGACTGTTCCTCATGTACTGTGCGTCTTCACCGGCCTCTGCTGGACGATCCTACAACACCTCACGAAATTCGCCTGAGACCGACTGATTTTGTTCCCGTTCCACCTCAGGCCTTGCAATACATCGAAATGGCGCCATCTATGCCAGTTCCCGATGGTGATTACATCTCCGCTCCAATAACTGCCATCATTCGCAGCCACAACGTTACTGTCCCGCATACAATACTGAGAGTCAAAGACAATCGCACCTATCTCCCTGTGGTGAATTTCGGGCTCACAAAGCAAATTCTGCCTAAAGATATTACCCTGGCTACTATCATTGCTTTAGAAGTTCAATGCGTTGAAACTTTTGCCGTCGACACGTCCTGTGAACCTTTCCGGTCAACCAATTGTACTGACCACGACATTAAGATAATGATCGCCCCGAGTCTCTCGCCTGTGGAGGCTGAACAGCTCTGCAGTTTATTGCTTTCGTTCAAGGATATATTCGACCTAAACAACCGTCCCTTGGGCCAGACGTCTCTTGTAAAAGACCGTATACATACAGGCGATAATCCTCCCATCCATCGGCGACCCTACCGAGTTTCAGCTTCGGAGCGCCAAGTCATCAAAACGGAAGTGGACAAGATGCTCGCGAAAGACATCATTGAGCCATCGTCAAGTCCCTGGGCGTCACCTGTTGTGCTAGTAAAGAAGAAGGACGGCACATGGAGATTCTGCGTCGACTACCGGCACCTCAACCGCATCACGACGAAAGACGTCTACCCACTACCTCGTATAGATGACGCTCTTGATTGCCTATACGGGGCACAGTATTTTTCATCCAACGACCTACGGTCCGGATATTGGCAAACCGCTGTGGATGATCTCCATCGTGAAAAGACCACCTTTATAACGCCTGATGGTCTTTACCGCTTCAAAGTTGTGCCTTTTGGGCTCTGCAACGCTCCGGCTACCTTTGAGCGTATGATGGACTCATTACTCGAAGGATTCAAGTGGTCGACTTGCCTCTGCTACCTAGATGACGTTATTGTGTTCTCGCCCACTTTCAGCACACACCTTGAGCGCCTTTCAGCTGTACTTGCTGTTTTTCGTGAGGCCGGTCTGCAGCTCAACTCGAAGAAATGTAACTTCGGCCACCGTGAAATTACAGTTCTTGGCCATGTCGCAAATGCGTCTGGCACCCGACCGGACCCGAAGAAAATTCGCGCCGTGAAAGATTTTCCTGTTCCACAGTCCGAAAAAGATGTCCGCAGTTTCGTTGGGCCTTTGCTCCTACTTCCGTTGCTTTGTTAAAGATTTTGCCACCATAGCCCGCCCTCTGACAGATCTTCTGAAGAAAAATGTGTCGTTTTCATGGGGAGACTCTCAGGCCGCCGCCTTTTCTCGCCTTACCACCATACTCACCACCCCGCCGATTCTAGGACACTTCGATACGTCAGCCCCTACAGAGGTGCGCACCGATGCCAGTGGCCACGGCGTCGGTGCCGTCTTGGCACAAGTTCAGCATGGCCGTGAACATGTTATCACGTACGCTAGCCGTCTTTTGTGACCGGCGGAGCGGAATTACTCTATTACCGAGCGCGAATGTTTGGCACTTGTGTGGGCAGTAGCAAAATTCCGCCCCTATTTATACGGCAGGCCCTTTTCTATTGTAACGGACCACCACGCCCTCTGTTGGCTTTCCTCCTTAAAAGATCCCACAGGGAGGCTTGGGCGATGGGCTTTGCGGCTACAGGAGTATTCCTATTCTGTGGTGTATAAGTCTGCTCGCCTACACAATGACGCTGACTGCTTGTCCCGTTACCCTGTACCCAGGCCCGCCAACGCCGACACGGATGCTTCCGCAAGTGTTCTTTCCATTTCCCAGCTTTTGGACATGGCCCACGAGCAACGCCATGACGCTACCTTGAGGACCCTCATTGACCGAGTGCAATCTGCTCCAACTGATTCATCGTTACGGTGGTTCGTCGTCAACGACGGGATATTGTACCGCCGCAATTTTCACCCTGACGGTCCTCCCTTTCTATTTGTCGTTCCCCAACACCTCCGCTTAACCGTGCTTCAGGAGCTTCATGATGCACCTACTGCCGGACACCTTGGGGTTGCTCGCACTTACGACCGCGTGCGCCGCCGCTTCTACTGGCCCGGCCTCCCGCGCTCCGTACGGCGATACGTGGCTGCTTGCAAGTCCTGCCAACATCAGAAAAAGCCAGCAGTGCTTCCTGCCGGGTAATTACAGCCGATCGAGATTCCAACTGAGCCATTCTTCCGCGTGGATTTGGATCTCCTTGGCCCTTTTTCTGAGTCCAGCTCCGGCAACAGGTGGATCGCTGTGGCTACTGATTACGCGACGCGCTACGCCATCACTCGAGCTCTTCCCACGAGCTACTCCGGGATAATATTTTAGTCCATGGCGCCCCGCGACAGCTCCTTATCGACCGTGGCCGCACGTTCCTCTCCCATGTCATCGCCGATATCCTACGCTCCTGTTCTACCAAGCACAAACTCGCTACCTCATATCATCCCCAGACCAAACGGCCTTACTGAGCGACTTAATCGGACCATCACTGACATGCTATCGAAATACATCTCACCCGACCACAAGGACTGGGATATATTGCGCTACCTTATTCACGTTCGCTTATAATTCGTCACGCCACGATACTGCTGGGTATTCCCCCTTTTTCTTGCTCTTCGGTCGTGACCCTGTATTACCATTGAACGCTTCGCTCCCCTTGGTACGGAATTCACGGACCGAGTATGCCCGCGACGCCATCGCCCACGCTGACCATGCGCGCCAGCTTGCCCGTACTCGTCTCGTTTATTGGCATCGCAGGACACTCAAAAGCACACTTACAATTGCCGCCATCGCGAGACATACTTTGCACCAGGCTCTCTCGTACTCGTTTGGTCCCCTTGCCGACGTGTGGGGCTCTCCGAGAAAGTCCTTCCGTGCTACAAAGATCCTTACCGTGTTCTACGTCAAGTGACTAATGTCACCTATGAGATCATCCCAGTGACATCCGTCGTGCCAACCGGTTCCACATCACCCGACATCGCACACGTTTCTCGGCTTAAGCCCTATTATGCCCCTCCCGATGGCCCCATCCGAAGCACCGGGACGGTGCTTTTTCCGCCGGGGGTTGTGTTACGGTGAGGAAAACAGACAATGTCGACGAAGGAGAAGACGACGAAGTGGCAACAGCGTCTCTGTGTTCTCAGCTGCTGTCTACGTCCTGTAAATACATTCTGTAAATAGTTTATACCCGTGACAATATATATATATATATATATTGTAAAGGGGGTTTATTTGGGTCGTAGAGCGGCAGCGAGAAACGCAGCACCAGCAGGTAGGGCAAAGCCAGAGAACAAACTGGGTACGAGCCACACGATGGCAACGGGGCTGTTCAGCGTGCCAATCTTCTTACTCACAATCACCCCCCGGTATGGAAGAGTAGCCATCCTGGCGACCTAGGGAGAAGGCAGTGGATCGTAGTACGGCTTGAGCCGGTCAATGTGTACAATCTCTCGCCCGGACGATGGAGATCGGAAGATCGCGATACGGGTTCAACCACGTAATTTGCTTTGCGCGGTAGGGCCCGTGGTACTTGGGAAGAAGCTTTGACGAAAGACCAGGAGCAGCAATAGGCGGGACCCAAAGTCACACGAGAGAGTCGATGGCGAAAGGGTGAGGAGGTGGTTTGAGGTCATGACGCTGTTTTTGGCGACACTGTTGGGCAGACGTCAACGAACGGGCAAGTTGTCGGCATTTCTCGGCGTGCTGAGCGACCGTAGCAACAGGTGAGCAGTCGGCAGGGTCCGGCCGGTGCGGGAGAACCGTATCAATGGTGCTGGAGGGCTGGCGGCCGTAAAGCATAAAGAATGGTGAGAACCCGGTAATGGCTTGCGAGGCAGTGTTATATGCGTATGTGACAAAGGGAAGTACAGCATCCCAGTTGGAATGGTCTGACGCCACATACATTGATAGCATGTCATCAAGAGTTCTGTTGAATCGTTCAGTTAAGCCATTCGTCAGTGGGTGATAAGCGGTAGTTGTGCGGTGAGTAATTTGGCATTCCGATAGGAGTGACTGCAGCACGTCCGAGAGGAATACGCGACCCCGATCGCTCAGCAGTTCACGAGGTGCGCCATGGCGGAGAACAAAGTTGTGTAGAATGAACGAGGCGACGTCTTTTGCTGATGCGGCAGGTAAAGCGGCGGTTTCAGCATATCGTGCCAAATGATCTACGGCGACGACATTCCATCGGTTGCCAGCTCCAGTACATGGAAGAGGCCCGTATAAATCAATGCCGACACGGTCAAATGGGTGAGCTGGGCAGGGAAGTGGCTGGAGAGGTGTGGTGGAGAGGTGCGAGACACATTTGCGTCGCTGGCAGGCAATGCAGGAGCGTACGTATTTGCGGATGAAGGTGTACATGCCACGCAATAGTAGCGTTGGCGAAGCCGTGTGTAGGTCTTCGACACTCCGCCGTGACCACACTGGGGTCGGAGTGAATAGCGGAGCATAAATCGTTTCGAAGGTGGCGGGGCACGACTAAGAGCCATGTGCGGCCGTCATTGTGGTAGTTGCGGCGGTATAAAAGTCCGTCGCGGATGGCGAAATGCTGGGCCTGTGGGCGTAACGCTCGAGGGGCCGAAGCCGCCGGAGGGTTGGACAAAATATCGAATATTGTGACGATCCATGGGTATTTTCGTTGCTCCGAGGCCATGTCCATGATGTCAAGTGGGGAGATATTATGACTGTCGGTAGGAGTACTTACTGGCGTCTGAAGTAACTGGGAAGCGCGAGAGGGCATCGGCGTCAGAGTGTCTGCGTCCAGAGTGATAGACGACACGGATATCGTATTCCTGGAGGCGGAGGGCCCAACGAGCGAGGCGACCCGACGAGTCTTTGAGGTTAGATAACCAGCAAAAGCGTGATGATCCGTCACCACGTCAAAGGGTCGACAGTAGGGATATGGGCGAAATTTTTGAAGTGCGCAGACGATGGCCAAGCACTCTTTTTAGGTTACTGTGTAATTGACCTCAGGTTTTGTAAGGGTACTACTGGCATAAGCGACCACGTATTCGGCATTAGTGTTCTTGCGTTGTGCTAGCACGGCACCAAGGCCTACACCACTGTCGTCAGTGTGAAGTTCTGTAGGTACGCTTGGGTCAAAATGGCGCAAGATTGGCGGAGACGTAAGTAGGCGGCGAAGAGTGGTAAACGCTTCCTCAGAGGCTTCCGACCAATTAGAGAGCGCATTGTCGCCTTGGAGAAGTTGGTTGAGGGGTGCGGTCACAGTAGCTAAATTGCGAATGAATCGTCGAAAATAGGAGCATAGTCCAATGAAGCTGCATAGTGCTTTCAAGTTAGTGGGCTTCGGGAATTCGGACACGGCAGGAAATTTTTCGGGGTCGGGAAGAATGCCTTCTTTGGAGATAACGTGGCCTAGTATAGTCAGTTTTCTAGCTGCAAATAGGCACTTCTTCAAGTTAAGCTGGAGACCAGCATTCCGGAGACAGGTCAAAACTTGATTTGAACGGCGAAGATGGGTCGGAAAATCTGGAGAAAACATGACAACGTCATCGAGGTAGCAGAGACAAAGTATGCCACTTCAGGCCACGCAGGATGCCATCCATCATTCGTTCAAAGGTGGCGGGTGTGTTGCAGAGACCAAACGGCATGACAGTGAATTGGTACAAGCCATCTGGTGTTAGAAACGCGGTTTTGGGACAGTCAGCGTCAGCCATGGGCACCTGCCAGTAGCCAGAGCGGAGATCTAAGGAGGAAAAGAACTCCGCTCCTTGTAAACAGTCAAGTGCGTCGTCTATACGTGGCAACGGGTATACATCCTTTCGAGTAATCTTGTTGAGCCTTCGATAATCAACGCAAAATCGTATGGTGCCATCTTTTCTTTTAACTAGGACGACTGGTGATGCCCAGGGACTACTAGAAGGCTACTAGAAGACTACTAGAAGGATGACACTGCGTTTGAGCATATCGTTCACCTGGTCATCGATAACGCGTCTTTCGCTCGCCGATACTCGGTACGGACGCTGCCGAATGGGTGCTAGCCGACATTCTAGTTGACATTACGCGGAAGAAATGGAGCTGGGCAGGCCATGTAATGCGTAGGATGGATAACCGGTGGACCATTAGGGTTACAGAATGAATAACAAGAGAAGGGAAGCGCAGTCGAGGACAGCTGAAAACCAGGTGGGATGATGAAATTACGAAATTTGCAGGCGCAAGTTGGAATCAGCTAGGGCAAGATAGGGGTAATTTAAGATCGCAGGGAGAGGCCTTCGTCCTGGAGTGGACATCAATATAGGCTTCTGATGATGATGATGATAATGATAGGTTAGCGAGATTCCAGCAGCAATCTTAGTCGCGGCTTTCGCTGAGATACTATATATAAGCAGTCGTTCAACACAGGGCCGTAAATGAAGTCATTCAACCGTGCTTCTCGCTATCTGCTGTTTGTCGCGACGTTGTTCGGGGTGCCGCGTAGCTTTGCATTTTATTGCGATGTTCTCAGGCTATTCTTGTCGGAGGTTGTTCGCTAATGCTCTGACTCGACTGCAGCTTCATCCGCTGACGCTTTGGTGCACCCAGGCCTTTCATTTGTGTGCATGTGTACCTGTTTGCAAAACGTAGTCCCCCTACGCCAGCCCGCAAGACAATCTGGCTCGTGAATAGACATGTGGGCGCGTGCAAATGCAGGACGCAGCATGCATGTGGCGTTCTGTAGGAAAGCAACGGTTGCATGAGGAGCCCAAGCGTTGCCGTTCGTCCTTCCGTTGCTCCCTTTCAAACCGGATACTAAACACTTAGTCCTTCGATTTTGTACATGTTAGCCATCTTGTTCCAGTTGGTCCCTCTGGGCACTAATTGTTGGCCGTGAAGACTAAAAGCTGCAGTTACTCTCATTTTCTCCATTTTTGGCTTAGAGTGTAGCCCTCGCGCGGCTCTCGTTATCGCAGACCGCACAAAAGTTGATTTAAGATCCTCGACACCGGAATACCTATTTTCCACCGGGCTCTCTCGTCCTTCTCTGGCTCCCATCTCGTCGTGTCGACCTCTTTGAAAAGTTAATTTCGTGGTACGTCGGGCCCTACCGCGTGCTGCACCAGGTAACTCCTGTCACCTATTACACCGTGGTCTCCACCTCATCGACTGCCACACAACGAAGTTTACAACTGTGATACACTTCAAACCTGATACGCCTCAAACTTTACAACTGTGATAACCCATTTTGACCACAACAAGCACCGGGACTGTGCTTCATCGGCCGGGGATAATGTCACGAGCAATGGTAAAGACAAAGACATTGTAGTGGGGCTGGGTTAGAGGCTCTCTTGTGGGACTGAAACCTGCTGGAACATGTGCGATCTGTGCAGTCTTGACTAGACATGCGCTAGCCGTTTACTGGTAATGAAATACTCCCCATAACTCTTTTTGGTGGAGGTGCTGGGTATCGATCCCCGTATCTATTTTGCCTCCCATCGGAATGCAGCCACCTTGGCTGGGATTCGATCCCGGAACCTGGTGCTTAGCAGCCCAACACGATAGCCACAAAGGAAGCTAGAAATGGTTTAACGCGCAAAAATTAGGACACGCACAACAGAATAAAAGACACGGACTGGCGGGTCTCCTATTCTGTTGTCCGTGTTTTCTTTTTGCGCCTAAAGCCGTTTCTAGCCATGTACCAAGTAGCCCGACAGCAGACCTTACTAAACCCCTAAGGAACCACGGCGGGCTGAAATATGCAAGTAATCTGTGAGCAGTGCTGCAGCGATAGAGCGGCAAATTTTGCGGTGTGCGCATTACTTCATAAGAAATTTTATCCACCCTCACGGTCAAGCGTGCCACCTAGGGGATGGGATTCCAGGTACCTGCCGCCGTGCAAGCCTACGCAGCTGAAACCGGCTGCCGTGGACAGCATGAAGAAATAAGTTGACTTATAGAGCGTCCATTCCCCATTGGACCATACATATTCGGTAGCGCTCTTGATTCGATGCACGCGTCCTAATCTGAAAATGGGACCTCTTAAGGACAACCACGGGACCTTAAGTTTGCCGAAATAAGACGTGCCGTCAGAATTATTTCATGGACATCCGACGAAATTTCGCAGCAGGATATCCCAGAACGAACCTTGTGGAGTAGAACATTTGAATCATCTGCACTGAAAGATTCTGGAGCATTCACTATGATTCAATAGCCCTTTTCGCGGTGACTGACTGCGCTGTGAATGTTCGACGTGCTTATGGGTATCACCAACTTGAATCTCTTGTAGATATAAAGGTTGTTGGGCAGGGGACCATTACTGCGGATCAGTGTTAACTGCTTGTAGTCGTAAGATGTAGCTGTGTAATCTCGTGAACTATAGAATGTTTCAGTAGCGGGTTGTAAGTCTTGTCTCCATCCTTAAAAAAACACGCAGCCCACGCAAAAGTACGGAGGGCGCAGCCATGCTGTACCATAGAACTGGCTGGGCGCGGCTAGTACTTTCACCTGAATGCAAGCGCAGCAGGCGCGACGCCGCATAAAAATAAAGTAACAAGCTTCGTAACTTCTGCTGTTGGGCTAGTTGGTACATGGATAGAAATGGTTTTATGGGCACAACATAAGACACGTATAGGGGCACATTCGTAACTGATTTTATTCTTCCCGATGCTTCGCAAGATATACCTTCAAGCATGCGCACAGAAACAAATGAGTTTACAAGATTATGATGCCAAGCTTAATCACATCATATCAGAGAGAAAAGTAACACTGCTGCACTGGTCTCATTTCTTATATACATAACTTTCTTGTATACATAGCCTGAGATACGCCCCCAGCGCTCGCTCTGGTCGGACGAATTTTTCCGTAGCTCCGGATTTTCGCCCCGTTTGTTGTTTTTTTCCACGCTACTGGAACGCATTTATTGTGTACCGCTTTGGCGGTCCAAAATCACTACTGGCGCCTGTTTACAAAGTTCGCCAGCATCTACACCCTCCTGCTGCGGCGTCCAGCCCGAGTTCATGTGCGGATTCGCGAGTGCGAGTGCACCCGCGGCACTCACCGCCTCGGCACGCAGCATCTAAGCTGTCGTCCGCTGTGTCGAAGGTCCGGAATGTTACCGGTGCAACTGCCATTCTTGTCAGGAGCGTCTCCATCTCGGGGACGATTGCAACTTGCGGTGAAAGTAACCTGAGGATCGATAACACCAGCACGGAGCACAGCAGCCCTGCAGTCATGGCGCACACCTCGGCCAAGAAAACGACGGAACCTAATAGCCTTCCAGTGGCTGGAAATGCAGCTCCAGCTGTGCCTAAAAGACTTCGCTTATCACCAGGCCTACACCCTCGACCGACACATACGCCTCCGGTGTCGCCAGCGACATCGTGCTACAAAATGGTTATCAAGCCTCGTGCTAGATACGACATGTCCACTCTACCAAACCGTACCATTCAAGCGGCTCAGGATACCTGCCTCGAGACGTCCATATTTCAAGGTTTCGCCCTACACAAACCTAGCAATACCGTCTCAGTATAGGTAACTCTCCAGTGCTACTGATTTAAGGCGCTTGTGGTTAATGGCGTTGACCATGACGAAGAACACGAAAGGCTCCTGCAGGAACTATCGTGTCCCACGCACAAGGTAGTGGCTGCTCACTACCTAGGTAGCCGTCGTACGTGCCTAATCAGGCCTCGAGGTCCTAATTACCCAAATGAAACGTATTCTCAACGTATATGGCTGCGTAGTGCGCCCGTGCTCGTTCAAACTTTCCGTTATGTACGGCTACTCCTGCTTTAAACAGGGACATATGACGTGATCGTGCCCAATTCCACCTAAGGATGACACCATGGAGCCTGACCAATCAGCATCCTTTCGATGCGGCCTATGCTAAAAAACAATCATGGCATCACTTCTACGACATGCAATACCAAGTTGAAAGCTACTAAGAAAGCCCGACAACGCCGCTCTCGGCAGAAACCAAGCACCCCTCAAGGTCCATCGATGGAACAAGTCCCTGTGTACAACCGGTACGGCGTTTTGGCATAGCTGTAAGAAGACGCTAGCCAGGTGAGAACAGCAAGTACAGCGACAAGTGATGCGGCCAAGCCTACATATAGCGCAGTTGTTAGGGCACCCACTTCGCGACCACAATGGCAACGGGCACCACAATTAATACAGGACACGCCGCCTGCCTTGGCGAATGAAGAATTCGAGATTGACGCTCGCCAAGCCACTCTCGAAAAGGAAATCCAGCGTCTCAAGGAACGCCGTACACTGCTACAGCATCATGACGGAGCGCGGTCATCGCACTCGTCGTTGACGTCCACTCCTCCTCATGTGGTTAACCCAGCATCTATGTCAAAGTCTCTTTCACCCCAAAAACTCTTGCACTTCGTTGCGCAACAGCCCCAGCAACTCACCTCGGTTCTAGTGGCCAACCTTAACCTGTGATGGCTGCTATGTCTTCAAGTGCGCAGAAGGAATTTTACAGTGGAACTGCCGCGGCATCGCCGGGAAGGCCGGAGAGCTGCGCCAGCGTCTCAGATATGCCAAACTGCGTATTTGGGCTCTACGGCTTCCAAAAAAAAAAAAAGCTAACGGCCTGTCACCCATTTCAGGATTTGTTGCATATTTATCGCCTTGAATGCTGGACCGTAGGAGTGCTACGACTGGGCCGGTATATTGTAGTGATGCCTTATACCTTATTCTATACGAGTCTTATCATCCACCGCTCACGGCGGGCTGATCCCGTTGATAACGTGAGCGGACCGTCACTCTGACGACTGATAAAGCGCGAAAAGCGCGAAAAGGCATTTGTATCGGAAAGGCATCGCTGCAAAATACCGGTCCTGACGTCCCTCCAGGAAAGGTTGCAGCTTATGTACGTCCCCCCTTTATCAGATCGGTGTCGATCTTTCACGGTGGTGCACTTTATTGCAATAAGTCATGGCCGTATCGGTTCGTCTCCAACGCACGGACGTTATCATTGTTTCGTACTATGCACGCCCCTCCGTGGTCGTGCGGCTCGGTTGTGTCTAGGCTGATTGGCCCACCTACGACAGAAATACCCTGGTTATCCCATTATGGTAGCAGGGGATTTTAACGTGCCTCACACCATGTGGGGTTACGCCATTTCCAGTGCGCGTGGTGCGTATGTGCTGGACACATTTATGAACGCCCATTTAACGCTGCTTAATAATGTGTCAGTGCCTACTCGGCGCAGTGAGTCTCGTGATGCGTTGCGAAGACTACGGCGCACCTGCGGTCAAATGAAGGTCAAATTGCTGGCCACGGCAAAACTCGGCTCGACGTCTTTAGTAAAGTTTTCCCTTTAAAAGAAAACCGCCGACGTACCACACGAGCTCCGATACCTCCGTGTGGGTCAGACATGCGCTGGTGGGTTAACGCGCCGGGAGGAGGTTGCGTTACGGAGGCTGCGTATCGGGGTCGCACTCTGGCCACAACAGTACCACGGTCCCTACGACACATCGTGCCCAATTTGTGGCGCTACAATTCAGTGACACACCTATTATGTGTCTCCCTTTTGTACAAGCTGCTCAATGTTCTCAGCTCATCACTCGCACGGAGTCGACTGAAGCCATCCGCGACATACGTAGAGTGTCCTGGTCCACTGAATCCACTCTACTAAGGTTGCCACTACGAATATCGTGATACGCATACAGTAGGTGGCTCGACCAGCCCTGCCGGGTAACCTTGAAGGAGAATACTGATCCTACAACTGATCCCGGAAAAAAAAGAAAACCTCCGACCTACCACACGAGCTCTCATACCACTCTCTGGCCACAACAGTACCATGGTCCCTACGATAGATCGTGCCCATTTTGTGACACTACACTCCAGAATGCGACAGTGACACACATGCTATGGACGTGCCCAGGACTTCACCAAAGCCATCTCCGCCACCTCCGGGCAACCGGCCTTCGGCCTGGCCGCTCACCCGACCTGGAACGTCGGATCCGTGGACCATATCGTCGCCCACTTCTAGATTTCTTGCAAGAGTCAAGTCTGTTCGTGTATTCTTGACATGCTTTGCATTATGCCTAAAAGCAAGCTTTCGATATAAAGTATATATATATATATATATATATATATATATATATAGCCTCTGTTAGAGCCCGCACCACTGTCCCTGGCTTTAACACTCATGAGCTTTAACACCGCCGTTTTGAGCTACCTCACGGCCCTATATAAGTGTAAGTGACCGACACTATTTGAGCCAACCATGCAATGCCGGGCGTCGGTGGCTACGACAAGCTGGCCCAACATGCAGCCGGATTCTCAAGCGTTTGCAAGGCTACAATTGGGCTCCGGATTACTACGCTCGCCTGCGGCACCAATATACAGGGTGTTTCAGCGAACACTTTCAAAAATTCTTAAAGGTTGCCTGTGGCAGATAGCACAATTGTAGTTCATGAGCTGGTCTACTCAAATAGGCGGACTTTTGTTGCACAAGAAATTCAAATGCATAATCGATTAATTAACAATAATTCACTAATTCAGTTTTTATATAATTACCTGATGGCCCATATTGCCATTTACAAATTGTAGCCGTGGAGTTCGCAAGGCGGATCCACTTGGAACGAATTCTCGGGATGACACCGGTTTCGAGATATTAATTCCCGAACTTTTCGGTGAAATGCATTGGCGTTCCAGTTAGTTTCTTTAAAAAACGTCGCTTTAGGCAATAAAGCACAAAAATAACTGGAATGCCAATGCATTTCTCCACAGAATTCGGAAATTAATATCTCAAAACTGGTATCATCCTGAGAATTATATTTTAAGAGGATCCGCCTTGCGAACTTCACGGCTACACTTTGTAAATTGCAATATGGGCCATGAGGCAACTAGTTAAACAAATTATTACTGAATTCTTGTTAATTATTCGATTTGTGCAAATAATGCCTCTTCGAGTAGTCCAGCTCATTAACTAGAATTGGGCTATCTGCCACAGGCAACCTTAAATAAGTTTTAAGTGTTCGCTGAAACACCCTGTATAAGGAATCACACTGTGCCGAACTAATTCGCTTGCATTTACTTTTCTTTTTTTCCTGTAGTTTACTTATATGAATTCGGTAATACCGTAAACTTCAAAGTAATTACAGTTTATTAGATCTCGCCGTTGAGTGCGGGAGCTGGCCGACGTTGATGAGGATTTTGAGCAGAGTGTCGGAACGGAACGAAAAACGAAAACTAAAAACGAAAAAAAAAACGATATTTTGACCGGAACGAAAACGTAACCGGAATGTTATTTATTATTTCGTTCCGGCGGAAAAACGAAATATTTTTTATCGTTTTTCGGTTCCCGGGAAAACTTCGCGATCCGGAACAACCGAGGTCATGCAACGTGAGCAATAATGCATAACTCAGGGTTCAACGTCAGCTCGCATCTCGGGCCGGTATTTCAAAGAAAAGATGCGTTGAAATAATGCAAGAAACGAAAAAAGTGGCAACCATAGCTGTTTGTATTAAATTCAAGCGGACTTTCGCGTGCCTCTCACACAGGCCGTCGTGGAGAGGGCTTTGTAGTCGCTTAAGTTTGCTCGATCAGAACAGCGGTCTCGCATATCAAAGTACACTCGATTGCGGGCGGCTTCTGAGATCATGCTCACACTCTTGACTCAAAGCATTGAACCTGCTGAGAAAACTTCTAATTAACTCTTGAGAAAATTAAATACTATAACTTAGAAAAGCACTGATTTTCGTTATTTTTGGTTAGGAATTCATGGTAAAGTTACTTTTTTGTTTTGTTCCTGTCCAGGGTTTTTAAAAGGGAAATCTTATGATATTATAGTTACTATAACTTCAATCTTTTGCATACATATGAAAACCGTTATGAGCCATTACGGAACTTCTTTTTTTTCGTTCCGGAACAGAAACGGAACGATACTTTTTCCGGTGGCACGAAACTAAAACCGAAACAAAAAGCATTTCGTTCCGACACCCTCAGCATCAGCACCGAAAACTTGTAGAAGTGTATTCCTGGAGAGTATTTGGTCCTGTTCGAGCAGCCAACTACGCAGCCGTTGTTTTTCGACGCCGCTGAAGGCTTACACAATCATAAAACTGCGATAGAAAAACTCAACTATCACAGAAACTACAGTAGTCGCCTAGACGCTCACAGGAACACTGCGAGTCGCCCGAGCCCACTTACGCTTCCAAGCCGTGGCAACAGGCGGCGTCGTCGGCTCTTTGCACAGCGCCTATGGTTTCGTTTTCTGATGGTGCAACGTTTCCTCACAGAGGCTTACAGCTAGTTCCGATGGGACGCGACAGAACAAACCGCGCTCGACGGCATTTCAAGTATGACAGTGTCTCAAACAAATCGATATGTCAGATTGAGAACTGCCAGCACGTTGTGTCGGGCGACCACGGTGGAAACCTGGAGCGGCATTTGCAGCGGCGCCACAAATAAGTTTACGACATCATTCTGGCCGACAAAGCCAGCTCTACAAAGCGTGTTGTATCGGACGAGGTGGAGGGCTGTCCGGCGGGAAAGCTCAGGCAAATGGATATACAGAGCATGTTTCAACCCACATCGTCGAAGTGTGTTTTGCTGGAAATAACAGAAGACAGCATTATGAATAGTTGCGTTGAGCTAGTCACGAGAAATGGTCGGCCATTTCGGCTAATTGATGACTCCGGCTTTCGCAAAATAATTGATCCTGTCCTAAAAGCACTCAGTGCTGAGCGAGCCATCACTGCAGAGACTGTTAAGGACAAGGTCCAGGAACAAGCCAAATGCAAGAGAGAAGAAATTTTGCAGACGCTGAGAAAACGGATGTTTTCTTTGAAAATCGACTGCGCGTCGCGACTTGACAAGGCTCTGCTTGGCATCAACGTACAGTATGCCGAAAATGGAAAGCTAATTCTTCAACCGCTGGCCATGAAGGAGCTTTTCGATAGACACACTGCTGAGCATCTCACATCACAGGTGAAAAGCACTCTGTCACGCTAATACCTCAGTGTCGCCCAAGTGTACAGTTTCACAACTGACAACGGTGCAAATATGCTAAAGGCTGCTCGTCTTCTCGGTGAAACGGACCATGAAACCGACGCTTCTAGTTCAGACGAGAAAGACGATAGTGGCTAGGCGGAATTTGAACATTGCGGCTCTCTGCTAGACAATGCAGAACATGCGGAAAGCCTTGGTCTTGATGGGGAGAGTTCAAGTTAGGCGTCAGGTCTGCTGCACACACTCTGCAACTGGTTGTTAGTGACGCTTTGAAGGACTCTGGCTCCAACACTCTCGTCGCACAATGTCGTGCACTTGCGAAGAAACTCCGCGCACAAAGTGCAATGGGTTTGATAAGGAAGCTAGGGCTAAGGAAGCCTATTATTGATTGCCCGACACGTTGGATGTCGACGTTGGTCATGTTTACCAGGTTGGTCGAATTGAAGGACTTTGCTAGAGCCTTTCTCCCCCACAACGAGACTGCCAGTTGGACTGAGAGCATATGGGCAAAAGTAGAAATGCTCATAGAATCCCTTCAGCCGGCACAAGAAGCCACGAAAATGCTTCAGGCCGAACAATTGACAATCGGAGATTTCTACGGTGCATGCTTGACGTGTTCCATGAAGACAGCAACGATATCATCACCACTGGCACAGGCCCTCGTTCAGTCAATGACGAAACGAGAGGGAAATCTCTGCTGTACGGATATCTTTCGTGCTGCACTGTGCATGGACCACCGCTATCGCCTTCTTCTGACGCCTGATCAAAAATATCGAGCGAGAATGCATATGTACAAAACCTGGAAGCGTATTACAAGCCTTCAGCAGAACCAGTGTAGCAGCTGCATTCCAGAGAGCAGCACTGCGCCAACTTCAGAGGAACCAGAAGATGCCCTTGAGGCGTTTCTGAAAACGAAGGAAGCTGAGGCTGGCGCCCAGTCGTATTTGACAAGTGAGCCAGGATCAACGGACATCGCCCTTTTACTGAAAATGCTGGACAAGGAGCCGCGCCTTCCAAGAAGCACGAATGTGTTGAAATTTTGGGACGAGCGCAAAGAGCGGCAACCGGAGCTGTACATGTTAGCACAATTTTAAGTATCGTAACAGCGCAAACAATACAGGGACAAAAGAAAAGAAAAACGACAAACACGGCGCCGTGTTTGTCGTTTTTCCTTCCTTTTGTCCCTGTATTGTTTGCGCTGTTACGATACTTAAAATGAATCCCAACCAACTGGCCCAACTTGCCGTCTTGTTGCAGTATGTTAGCACAAGTGGCCCTTGGTGTGCCAGCCACACACAAGTCAGCGTTGAGAGAGCATTTTCGGCACTCAAGTTCGTTTTGTCAGAGCAGCAGTCTCGCTTATCGGCGAGTACACTTGATGACCTGCTGCTTCTGAAATCGTGTGCCCTCTGTTGACGAAAATTCGGGATTCAAACTTGAGGAAAAATAAATACCAAATTTTTGTTGTGTCCTTGCTTAGAAACTTTTTGCGACTTCCCTCATAGTCACATCGTGGCTTTGGGACGTAAATCCCCAACAATTATTATTGCATTTTTATGTATTAGTTCAGTATTGTTTGCTGTTTTTATGATACTTTTAATATTAAGTATTTTTGTTCGTTTTTCTTATTGAAAAAAAAAACCTTGTGAACCGTTACGGAACGTTTTTTTCTTCTTTTTTTTCTTCCGGAACGAAAACGGAACGGAACTTTTTTCTGTGGAACGAAACGAAAATCGGAACGAAACATATTTCGTTCCGACACCCTGATTTTGAGAACTGAAAGTTTATTTACATTATTTACAGTAATACCCCATGGTAATGAACAGTCATAAAGTCATGAACGGCCGGCAGCAAATCGGATGCTGCGGCCCGTGGCAAGAAGAGACGCTTTCTTCTCTGTCTCTCGCTTTTAACCCCTTCGGCATCTCGGGGTCACGTCATTTTCATCCAATCATCGAGCCAGCTCGGGTGTCGTCATTTTCCTCCCATGGTAGGGGCCCATGCAAGTGCCGTCATATTCGGCCAATAGGGGCGCTCCAAGGGCTGCATTGTCCGATGGTTGACTTGCCTCCGGCGTTGCCTCCTCGCCTGGAAACGCTCAGCTGGAGGAGACAGGTTGTGCTGCAAAACCGCTTTGCTCGGGACTAAGGTCAACGACCGGGAACCGTACAAGCCTCCCGTTCCACTTTCGGAAAGGGTCAAGCAGGGGGGGGGGACTATAGCTCGACGTGCAGCGCATGAGGTGGGGGTCGCCAACCTGTCTGACGGGTCCGGTAACGTGGTAGACGCGCCCCGGCGCACCATAATTGGAATGAGCCGGCGATTGAATGTGATCGGGGAACTTCTGTGATTCCAGGAAAAGGGTCCGTGTCCAACAAGGTCCTGCAGTGAAAGCTTTCGCCGCTTTATCTCTGTAGTAGTCAATGACGCGTCAGTGCGCCTACCCCGGGACCGTGGGAAGATATTCCACCTATCCCGTAGCTAGGAAACGAGCTTTCGTTCGCAGGACCATGTTATGCATCGAAAGAACTATTTGCAAGCCACACCAGAACAGGAAGCTCAATTAGAGCTATATAGCAGAGCGCGCGCGACTGAAAGACTTACTAGGCGCGTCGTGCGCTGGCTCACATTGAGTCTTCGCGATGGGGCATAAACATAGGCGTATCTACCGGGGGGGGGGGGGGGGGGAGGGGGGGGGCAGGGGGGCACTTGCCCCCCTTCTGTCAAAAGTGGGGGGGGGGGGCAAAGCATGACATTTCCCCCCCCCCCGCAACTTTCGAAAGCGGGCACTTTCGGCTACACACTGGAAAGTCCAACACAACTACAACTGAAGCACAATTTTATTTCTTCATATAGTCACCACGTTACTAATGCTTTTCTTTACTACGTATGCTCGGTTTGAGCAGCGAGCATTGTGCCTCCTCGTGACCCGCTGTAGTGGGCGACGCGCGATATTCGCCATACACGCTTGCATTGCGCAGAAGTCCTGGCGCTGGACAGTTCCCGCAGTTACAAATTACCGCCTAGCCATACTTGAAAAAACAGAACAATCGGCTTGATATATTTAACCTTCGCGCGAGGGGAAAGGTTCGGATGAAGTATTTTAATCAGCCGCGCCTAACGATGGGTGTGCCTTACTGCATGAAATGGTTGGATTATCAAATGCTGAAACTATTGAATCTCCGCCCAGAGATAGTCTACGTAGCGTTGCAGTATATATATATATATATATATATATATATATATATATATATATATATATGTCACCATCAAAAATCTAATCAAACCACTTACAGGTGTAACTGCCGAATTTCTTTATGTAATCACGACTTATCGCACATTTATTTATTTATTTATTTATTCATGAAACCTAAAAAATCCCAGAACCGGGCATTACATGAGGGGTGGGCACGTAGAAAAATGGCGGGACAGGTTAGGTCGCGTGACTTGAAAGATGGTCTTCACTAGCAGCTTTGAAATGGGAAATGTCGGTGATGAGGGCGATGTCAGAAGGAAGGGTGTTCCATTCTCGGGCTGTGTGCAGAAAAAAAAAGTTGTCGCAGTTTCACCTGAAAGGCGAAGCATCACTTGCGATAGCAAATTTGTAGAGAGCTATACGGAGTAATGATAGTAGCTTTATCAGCTGCAGCTGCAGCTGCAACTCGCAGAACTGTTGTCGACGCCGTAGGCGTTTTGCCCGCGTTCGCACAAAATGCGTGCGGCGTTGGTGACTGTTGCCGGAGCCTCTGATATAAATAGGCACTTGGTGCCGCAGCTAAACGTCGCCTCCCTTCCCTCCCACTCCCCCCCCCCCCCCCCCCCCACGGCCTTTTGCGCGTCGGAAGAAGGCGCGTTTGCTACATATATGGTGATCGTAAAGGAGGACAGAGACGCCTACTTCCGCAGCCCTTAAGGGAGCACGGTGCAGAACGCGCGTTTGTTCTCCGCCGTGGGTTGATGATAAGTGGTTCTTGAGGGAAAGGGAAAGGTTGGCGCTATCTTCTGCAGCCCTTGAGAAAGCACGGCTCAGCGCCGTGGGTTCACTCCCCGTGAAAGCGCGCGTCCTTCGCGCCCTTTCACTCGCACAGCGTCCGGCGGCGCGCGGCGACGATTTCATCTCCACTGACGTCAGACGGAACCTCACGGCGACGGCGACGGCAACGGCGACGGCAATGGCAACGGCGACGATGACGGCGACGCCGACGGCAGAAATCTGCTTTGCAGTGTCCATATAATTGCTATCGCAATAAAAAAATCACAGCATATCCACGGGGTGAATGATGATGAGTGGGCGAAGCTCCGGAGGGAATCATCGGATCTCCCGCTTAAGGGGACGCTAGCACAAACGCGTTAGAAACGTGCAGTACTCTCTAGTAAGGGGGAGCGGCCACAGCGTCTTACGCAGCCATTTACACATGCCGGAACGTGCACCGCGTTTGCCGACGCCATCACATGACTGCTGAGAGAGTATACCCCTATAGCGCCTAAACGCGCAGCCGTCGTCGCTCACTTCGGTGGAGTGTCTGGCGCATGACGCATGCATCTGGCGCGTCATTGGCCTGTTGCTAGGTAACGCAAGAAAAATAAGTCACAAAGTTTGCGTTCATTTATTCGCAAAACGTTTTAGTTTTCACGGCAAAGAATTAAAAAATAAAACAATGTCTCTTAACCTAATTTCACCTTCTTTTTCTTTGATGCTCGCGGCAGCTAACGTTCGGCATCAACAGACACGTCACGCTACATAGCGTGACGTGTCTCCTCTTGTGGACTTTTTCTACCACTTGTCTTATTCTCAATGGAGCCGGATGTTTCGAACTGCTGCATAGCGGTCACAATATGCATTCCGCCTAGTTGTCCCAGGTCTTGCACCTAAAATTTCATTTATATACGAATAAAGCTTAGCGCGACCTTAATATGTAGAAAACTATGACTAAGAACTTCGTAGGCAGCGTATGCCTTTTATTTGGTTATCTTGGACGGAGTGATTGGAAGTTTGTTCTTGTTTAAATGTTGTAACCTGTAAGTTGTAAGTGTTTATTTGTGTGGCAGGTTGCTTATTTTTTTGTAAGTGTAATTGCTTTAGCCTTACTTCATATGTTTTTTTTTTCCTTTTCGGCCTCACCCCCATTTTATTGAGGCTATCGCTTTCTTCATTTTACTGTGCGCGCCACCACATTCTCCTCTTCCTCCCCCATTGAGGGTGGGGGAGAGTGAGCTACGCATGCATAAACGCGTTGCATAGGAAACCTGTTGCTGCGCTGACGAAGACGAGTGCCCTCGTCAAAACGTTGGCTTCCGAGACATTATTTGATTGTACAACTGGCAATCACAAGAAACAGACCAGAGCGATGAAAGACTTGACTCTCCATTACTTGCCTATCCATCCCTGTCCTTGCGAAAGTGGATGCTCGGCGCAGCTGTTCAGAACCACCCCCACAACGGCTGAGGGGGTATGCGATGTTTTATTTATTGCTCTAGAGTAATGGTAGTGATGGTAATTCAGAGTTGTGGTAGTAATGGGAGTAACGGTAGTTTTGAAAGCACGCCGCTGCCAATAACGGTGCTGCAACAAGATTCAAATCAGTAGCTAGGCTGGATATTTTATATACGAAAGGCTAGGGACGTCACTCCCCACGTCGCAAGCTGCCGTCACCTCGGCAGCTTGCGCAACAGTCATGTTTACCGGGAAACGTATGCGGGGAGCGCTACCTGCTTCCGCATTGCATGTAGGCGCAGGCTACATGCAATGCGCTGTTCATGAACGCTGTACATGAATGCGCTGTACATGAACGCTGTTCTCCATGTGGTATGCGATAATTCCAAAGAATGTGTGTACTGTTCGCTTCACTTTGCTGAGTGCTTGTTGTAGCCTCTGCTTTATGGGGGTATGGGCCATTGCAGGTGATAATTTCTGTTAATGGACGCGGACTTTCTTTTCCCTTCTTTAACGTGCGCACTTCCGAAGTGATTCTTCTGCTGTCGGCCTCCAGTGCCTACAGCTGTTGTATTGTGAGGTCTGCCTACGCAGTAGCGTCTGCGAAAAAAAAATAATACTGTTCGCGTTTATGCGCTAAGAACCAAGTGAGAGCTATCTATTTGATAGCTTATGGAAAACATATTTGATGCAAGCCCACCAATGCTTCTTACCAATTCACCTACCACAGCGCTGTTGTTGGCCAACAACTCAATTAGCATCCAGCGTTCGCCCAGCCTACTTGTTTTTTCTGCGGTGAAACAGGGAGGTGAGTCTCACCCCGATCACCCATACTCTGATGATAAGTGGTTCTTGAGGGAAAGGGAAAGGTTGGCGCTATCTTCTGCAGCCCTTGAGGGAGCACGGCTCAGCCCATACTCTGACGGGTGCAAATAAAGTGCTTTCTCTCTCTCTCTCTCTCTCTCTGCGTGAGTGTTTATTAGGTCCGCGCTGCAAACATAAACACGAGAGCTGTTTTTCCATCCACTTGCTCGGGTATTCGTGTATGTGTTAAAGTGTGTACACACGAACTCACATCCATGGCGGCGCATGTGGAAAAAAGTTGTCGCAGTTTCGCCTGAAAGGCGAAGCATCAATTGCGATAGCAAATTTGTAGAGAGCTATACGGAGTAATGATAGTAGTTTTATCAGCTGTGTAAACTTGGACATGCAGCAGCACCGGCAACACGCAGAACTGTTGTCGACGCCGTCGGCGTTTTGCCCGCGTTCGCACAAAATGCGTGCGGCGTTGGTGACTGTTGCCGGAGCCTCTGATATAAATAGGCACTTGGTGCCGCAGCTAAACGTCGCCTCCCTTCCCTCCCCCTCCCCCCCCCACGGCCTTTCGTGCGTCAGAAGAAGGCGCGTTTGCTCTACATATATGGTGATTGTAAAGGAGGAAAGAGACGCCTACTTCTTCAGCCCTTAAGGGAGCACGGCACAGAACGCGCGTTTGTTCTCCGCCGTGCGTTCACTCCCCGTGAAAGCGCGCGTCCCTCGCGCCCTTTCACTCGCACATACAGCGTTCGGCGGCGCGTGGCGACGATTTCATCTCCATTGACGTCATACGGAACTTCACGGCGACGGCGACGCCGACGGCAGAAATCTGCTTTGGAGTGTCCATATAATTGCTATCGCAATAAAAAAACGCTGATACGTGGTGGAATGGGCGCGTGGTAGATGCACAGCATTGGGATGCGTATGGCGGGAGAAACGATGCGCTGGAATGATGATTTGGTTACCCGTGGGCAGCGAATGAAAGAACCTAAAAAAATTAAAAAAAGACGCGCACCTTTGCGGAGGAAGTTGAGTGAGGGAAAACACAACAGGGATTTTAAGGCTGAGACAATTTTATTATAGGAATAGTGAGAGAATGAGCCTGGCAGCACGGTTCTGAACCGATTCAAGGGAATTAATCATATTAACCTGGTGGTTGTCACAGATAGCACTGACATATTCTAGTTTAGAACGGATTAGGGTTTTATATGCAAGTTCATTTATTCATGATACCTCAAAGGTCCCAGAACGGGACATTACATGAGGGTCTGCGAGGTGGTATGTTCGTGAAAGTGACCTCGGTCGAACGTGCATAGCCATTTCAGTGCCAATAGAACACTTCACTGAAATTTTTCTAAAGGCCTGTGCCACTTCTGCATTTATCGATTTCATTTTCATGTCGTTTCTGAATAAGGGCTACCCTACTACTTGTTTCCCGGCAGGAGCAAGAACAGCAGATATTTTATATCTTGAAGAAATGAAGACCACCTTATTGTGACGTGTTCCGAAAACTTGAACTGCGGTGGTTGCTTACGTACTCGAAAAACCGCTACTGAATTCTCGCTTTCCCCCAGTTTTTATGCTGTATACAGGGCGTTTAATTGTTGATCCTGGTATCTCCAGTAAACTGGAGACACGGTGTTAATATTTATTCGAAGTACGAAACAATATCCTGAGTGACGAGCGATAAATGTTTTTTTTCTGTGTAGGTTCATTGAAAGCCTTTGTAGAAAGTTACATATTGAAGTGTTCCAGGGTGCCATACCGCCGCTTTCCCCGATTCCTAAAACAATTGCATGCGATATGGACTTGAAATTCCATGAAAATAGGGAGAATTTTAAGCGCAGTGCGTTGCGAAAATCTCACTTTCCTGGCTTAAATGCAAGTGTTGCAGATAATTACTAAACTCTTGTTTTCTTATTTGTTCCCGTGTACCATACGGGATGCCTATAGGTTGTTTCTCCTGTGTCCTCCGTGAGCTAAACAAGGCATCTTGTTTATATCGGGGGATAATGAAATTTTCTGACGAAGTAAGATGTGTATTGATGAATTACTGTTTTTTTAGTTTCCAGCAAGAAGTGTTTCAAAGAATTACCCGGGGACAAGGTTTAAAACGGAACACTAATATACGGGTAGCTTTTCAAAGTATGCGATGTAATTACAGGAAACTGAAACATTTAGTGCACCTGTTCGAAATAAAAAAAACTTCACTAAAAATCGGGTTGTAATTCACCAAGTTCGCACACATCTGCCGTCCTTTTTTTTAGTATTGAGAGTAATTTATGTTGATTGTACTTCGTTCTGTATAACCTTGACCGTACTATTACCTTAACTAGCGATATACTGTAGACTTAAACACCAATTAGTAAAATTGACTGCAGCAAATGTGCATTTTTTGTGTAAGCTGCACTGCTGCTACTGGGTTGGATCAGGGACCTCTGGGCATTCAATGCCTTTTGTCCCTGCATCACATATAGATTTTATAGCGACAGGAAATAAACGCAAAGTCAAATAAGTGTTCGGGCCTCGATGGTTCACCATGTGTTCTTGAGAAATAGGTCCATTGTTACGAATATAAATACGTGATGCATTGCCAGGCTTTTTCACTTATTGGATTAGTAATTCAATATATATATAAATATATATATATATGGAGAGAGAGAGCGAGAGTCAGATCTGCGGTTTGCCCCCCCCCCCCTCCCCCCACTCGAGAAATAGTTGGTACGCCTCTATCCAATGGGCGCACATAGTTGTCCGCATTATGCAAAATGTCTATTGGTAGTTGCTTTCAGGAGAGTGAAACGATGGACGCTTCCGTTTTTGTTAACACAGTGTTGCGAATTCCAGGGGATTCGGAAAGAATGACGTTGCGATAATTACGTTTTGTGCTACTTGATTCAGCGCAAGACAGCGCACTTAATAATATTTACTTGAAGTGAATTTCCTGGGTGACACCCGTTTCGAGATATCGTTTCCCAATTTTGTCACACGAAAAAAACTGTCAGCCCTTCCACTGGGGTGGAGATGGAAGACCACTGAAGCTGTACTATGTTGGGAATTATGTATTTACAATTATGACTATTAGGATGCGATTGTGTATTTGGTATTTGAACTATAAAAAATGAGAAATATATATGATCAGGTGGTCTTAATTTATTTAGTGACCACGGGGACCATGGCCTTGGTCACTACGGCACACCGCCATAGGGTGTATGGCCAGTGTTGCCAGGTCCGACGAGACGGCGTAGCTAGAAGCTAGAGAAGTTGTAGCCCAAATGTGGTCAAACACAAAAAAGTGCAAGAAATTTCGTAGCCAAATGTACCCATTTTTTGGCAGTTTTATTTGTGTACACATTTTCACGTTCGACTACGGCAATCCTTTTTTGCACAACCCATCGTAATATAATGTCCTTGCGGCCCTTGACATCAACAACAGTGACATCATGCTTACACAGAACACTTTTTAGTTGGCCCCGGAAGCTCTTAAGTTCCAGCGAATTGCTGCAGAGGGCGAAATCAGTGCTTTTATTTTATGGCAGATAGTACTAAGCTATTATTTTTTAGTTATTTACAGTAATATTTACTACGGACTCTGCTTTTTAGCTGTCGTGAACGCAAAATAATGCTTAGCATCATCGATCTCTCACTTCATCTCTGCATACGGCGTAGAAGTTCATTGTCCAGCGATCTGAGACGTGCTCACAGCTTCTTTTTTATGAGCTAAAACAAGTATTTCGCGCTATAATATCTAGTGTTATTTGTCTCATCGTCCTATCTTGTTTTCCCGTTTTTTGTTTCAATTAGCTTGGTCCTCGTTAGCTGGTAAAATGCTCTATATACTGTCCATTTATACATCAACCTGGCCGCCATCTTAAGTGTCTAGCACGGCAAGAACATGCGTTAAAGTATCAGACAACAGATGCCACTCGCTGTCTGATTCGGTGTAAACTTTAAACGATTACTGCGCAAAACGGCACACCAATGTAAGAAGCGCGCAGTCGTTTTCGGCGATGAGCACGTCCCGAACGAAACTCGCTCGAAATGGTAAAAGCCGCGACGGCGCACAAATAGCAAAGGTAAACGACAAATTGATAACAGAGGTTATGCTGTGAAAACCGGTTACTGTCAAAAAACAAACCATGTTTATGTGCTAATAAAGCTTTAGAATAGGGGCCCCAAGAGTTTGGGGCCCCAAAGAGCTTTTCGGGTGTTAGCGTTAGGGCATAAATATTAAAATGAAGTTTACCATTTAATGACAAGAAGGGTAATTTTGAGTTTCGCGTTTAATTACAATTTAGAATTTATTCTATTAGCAGCAAGCAATTTGTTGCGCTTAGTTTTGAGTAACCAACTTTACGTACATTCATCTAGCCAAGTCAATCCGTGTATACGAGCCATGAAATCGACAATTGAATTCGGAATCACCGGCGTCTAATGGATCACTATTCATTACACATGTTAGTTGAGAGAAAGCGATAACCGCAATCACTTCTTCTAGCTTAAGAACTTCACGTGTTACCACGAATCGAGCCCAGTTTGGTGCTAGGTTAGAGCCGCCGCTTCGATGGGCGCCGCCATGTTTCTTGACGAAACTTTTGGGGCAGCTTTTGGGGTCCCGCTAAATCGATGAAATAGCGTGCCCAACGCAAAATCAAAGCACAGTTTGCGCCTTGCGTATGCCCAGTGGCTTCGACGCTATTTTTTTGAGGCCCCAAAACGTTTGAATCCCCCATTCTAAAACTCTCTAATAATTTCTGGGGATTTACGTGGCAAAACTACGATATAATTGGGAGGCATGACGCAGTGGGGGACTACTGATTAATTTTGGCCACCTCGAGTTGTTTACCGTAACGTAAGACCTAAATCTAAGTACACGGGTGTTCTGCATTTCGCCTTGATCGAAATGCGCCGCCGTGGCCGGGAATCAGACCTGCGTCCTCGAGCCAGCAGCGCGACACCTCACAAGCTAAGCTAATACGGTGGGTGATGTTCATGTGGCGTGGTGCACTGATGTCATCGTGGCAAACATGTTTTGATATTACCAGAATGAGTATCTGCATCCGTCACGTTACGGGCAAACCATCTAGAAATAAAAAACCAGAACCCACCTTTGACTCGGGGTTTTGCTCCCATTCTTTTTTATACGTTCTCGCCATACTTGGTTCACTTCCAAATGTTTGTTTTCTCCTTTCTGAGGAGGATCCGATCCAACCTACGGTGATTCCACGACAGATCAACGCGGGTCTAAAAATTAATATTTTAGATTTGATTCAATATTTTATATTTTGTGCGCATATCACTCGGTATTACGAAAGTGAACTTGCCTTCTTTGACAAATGGATACGTTGGGAGAAAAAAAATATCGAAGTTCTTCAGGTTGCAGGCGCCATTTTCATGCACCGGGCATTCTTGCAAATTCACAACAATATGAAATACAAAATATTATAGATACAAAGAATGCATTTTCTTCTGTAAAACGTATACATAAAGAAGAGTCAGCAAGCGTTGTTTGAGGCTTCTGTAAAACGGAAGTGTTCTAGAAAAAATTCTTAATTTGCTACTTTTCGAAGTTTGCTATATTCACGAATTTTTATCTAATAAACTAATGCATGTAGGCCTTTGAAATTTGGTGGGCTATGGGACCTTGACCTGTTTAACGATTGTGCGGAATATTGTTGCTGTAGCACAAATTGCCATTTTTACAGTTTGCCTCAAATGTGAAGTTTTGACGAAAATGAACACTATTTAAAAATCAAAATAAAAAAAACCACATCGTTAATTTTTCTCCAAATTTCGTAAACAGCAGTACACAGACACTGGAAAAAGAACATTAAAAACATCTTGCATTATTTTATTTTTAATGCCAATATATGTGGTAGAAATGAGATCTTCGCCGGGATGCAGCAAGGTGCTAAGAAATAGGGACATCGGGGTAAAAAGAACGTCTATTAGCCTATCACATGCCTAAACTTGGCCATAATTGCGACAAAAGGGCAGTTTTGGTAAACTAGTATTATGATTGCAAGCACGCAGTTCTCGAATGCCTAACTTTCTGATGTAAATTGTGCTACTGGGCTATCATTCGCGCCCATATTTTGTTAGCGCTTTCAGGTGATGCTCTTCTAAAAATTGTCACTTTTGAACGAGTTGGTAGAGTGTAGTAGAATGGGGAGTGGGTCCGTGGGAGGCGGTGGCAAACAGGTGGTAAAGCGAAATGGGTTGAAAGTTGCTGCCGGTGTGGCCGCCGCCTTAAGAGGAAGCTTTAGCTTGGGTGCTCCTATCTAAGTACATGTAAAACGAGAATTCATTTTTCTCGGCAACCACTGCACCACATTTGATGACATTTGTTGCAGTTAAAAGAAAAGTGAAACTCTAGTGACTGTTGGTTGCGATTTTTTTTTATTTAAGTCGTCAACAGTTTAGTAAAATTGAAAAAATAGCAGAGCTTCAGAAAAATTATCAAAACTATCACAAACTATTATCAAAAACTATCAAATTTACAACTCTAACTCCGCAACATGATATCAAAATGTTGTATACTGCACCGAATAGTAAATCTAAAGTGGACAAAATTGCTATATTCTACATGGCTTTAAAATATAGATTACTATTTTGTGTGTAGAACTTGTGCAAAATCCTTGTAAACAACGTAACAAATTCATGTAAGAAATAAATTGCCATATCAATTTCGTCTGCTTTGAATGCTCTAACAGATGCCGTTCACAGGTATGCGATATCTTTTATATAGGTGCAGAGCTACGAATTTGTAAACTTTGTGCGTCTATTTTTTTTTTTCAAACTTACCAATTCTTGAAAATTCCAGTTAAACAATGCAGGCCAGAAATCGACATTTCGCGTCCGACAGTCACTAGAATGTTTCTTCTCTATCATGTGCAACAAATTTAAGTAAAATCGTCCAAGTGGTTATCTCAGAAAATTGTTTCAGCGTTTTACATGTGTTTCAATAGGCGGCATCGGAGTTGGGCACGAGCGATAGCTTCCTATTAAGTGCAAGCTTTATTAGATTCGCTGCATTAGATCTACGTGATTTGGGCCTCTGCATGAGTTGGTCTTATTGAAAATGCGGAAAGAGCCGCCATTGCTGCAGCGCTTCGTAAACTGAGGACGTGTTCACAGCACGCTATCAGCCATTCGGATTTGTCAGCGGTGCTCCAACAATTATCCTGTGCATTGTATGGCAGTAAGTTCGGCCGACAGTCATTGATGGTAGCTAAGGAGCTCAGCAATAGGCATTTCATTCTGAAGTTTCATTGGATACCGCCACATGTTGGACTTGCAGGCAATGATGCAGCAGATTATAATAAGAGTGCCATTGAATAACCCCTTATATAAAGACTTCTTTAGCATTTTGAATGTCACCTCACCATCTAGGAGTGGTTTTACCACTTTGAATATCACCTCACCATCCAGGAGTGGTTTAAGGAATCCGCCACGCAGAAGCTGTACGCTGTTTCATAGAGTAAGAACTAGTTCCGCGAACCCCCTCCCTGTTAACGCGGCAAAGTTCATCTGTGCCTGCCAATACTTCAATAAAAACAGACACGCTCTACTTGATGCTTGGCACAGAAGACAGTTTCTTTAAGAGTGTGCAGAACAGGTAATGTTTCCCAAACGGGCCCTGCCCGGGCCCGTTTTTACATTGGGCGGCCCGCCCGAGCCCGATCAAAACTTTTATGGCGAGACCCGGGCCCGGCCCGGGCCCGGAAATAATCGACGTTACCCGCCCGGCCCGGCCCGGCCCGCCACCCCTTTACCTTAAGCCCGAGCCCGGCCCAAGCCCGACTCGAAACCGGCCCGAACCCGGCCCGAGACCGAAAAATACATGTTTTTCAGAGTTAAAAAGCCCGAGAATAACTCGCAGAAAGCCCGAGCCCGGCCCGGGCCCGCGTCAAGAAACCCGAGCCCGGCCCGGGCCCGCGTCAAGAAACCCGAGCCCGGCCCGGGCCCGCGTCAAAAAGCACACGCCGTGCCCGAGCCCGGCCCGAGCCCGTGAAAAAACTCCTCTACCCGGCCCGGCCCGGCCCGTGGGCCGGGCCGGGCCCGGGCTTTCGGGTAAGCCCGAGCCCGTGCAGTGCTCTAGTCTAGGGTGCCTCGATGCCCTCCTCGCCCACCGCTCCCCTTCCACTGGGAAGTCGTGTTTGCTCTCCGCCGTGCGTTCGCTTCCCGTGAAAGCGCGCATCCCTCACCCTCGCGCTCTCACTCGCACATACAGCATACGGCCAATGAGAGTTTTTTTATTGCGATAGAAATTATATGGACACTCAAAAGCAGATTTCTGCCGTCGGCGTCGCCGTCGCCGTCGCCGTGAGGTTCCATATGACGTCAATGGAGATAAAATCGTCGCCGCGCGCCGAACGCTGTATGTGCGAGTGAAAGGGCGCGAGGGGCGCGCGCTTTCACGGGGAGTGAACGCACGGCGGAGAACAAACGCGCGTTCTGCGCCGTGCTCGCTTAAGGGCTGCAGAAGTAGGCGTCTCTTTCCTCCTTTACAATCACCATATATGTAGAGCAAACGCGCCTTCTTCCGACGCGCGGGAGGCCGTGGGGGAGGGGGGGAGGGGGAGAGAAGGGAGGCGTTGTTTAGCTGCGGCACCAAGTGCTTATTTATATCAGAGGCTCCGGCAACAGTCACCAACGCCGCACGCATTTTGAGCGAACGCGGGCAAAATGTCCAAGTTTATACAGCTGATAAAGCTAATATCATTACTCCGTATAACTCTCTACAAATTTGCTATCGCAATTGATGCTTCGCCTTTCAGGTGAAACTGCGACAACTTTTTTTCTATTGCCGGACGCGATCGTCGAGGAGTGAGCCCTTAACAGCCTAGCGGTAATACATGGGCGCTCCAGATACTTTTTTGCTTCAGTGCATTAAAGAGCGTTTAAGTAAGAAAGTGGAACAGTGGATTTTTACGGCGATTTTGATGGCGCACATTTTCAAACTCGAAATTAATTCCCCGAAGATAGGCCTTGCAAAGACAGCGTCTACGATTTGTAAATTGTCATATGTGCCATATAGTAGATAATTAGGACGTTATTTAGTGATTGTCTAATTTAGTTGATTATGTGTTTCAATTTCACGTGCAAGGAATGTCCGCTTCCCTGAATAATGCAGCTCAAGGATTCGAATTATTTATATTTTCTTATGCGAACACAGGACAAGAGAGCAGCGGGCAGCGTTCGCAACGTGTCTCAGTCAGAGCGGCTCAGGCAATCTCGAGCTCGTGCTTCCCGGATGATTGGCGATGTGGCTGCTGCGCCGGGCATTCGTCTTTACTACAATCACACCCCATCGGAAAAGGAGCCATCCTGGCGACTCATGCTGAACATAGAATCAAGGGGTCGTAATACGGCTTCAGGTGTTGTACGTGGACGGTTTCACGACCACGACAGCGTTGGTCCGTAGGTGGCGTGACAGGCTCGACAATATAGTTCACAGGCGATGTCTGCGCTACAACACGGTAGGGTCCTTGATATTTGGATACAAGCTTGGATGAGAGGCCAGCAGGAACGGCAGGAACCCAAAGCCACACAAGGGAGTCCGGAAGAAAGTGACAATGCGGGTGATCATAGTCACGTCGAGATTTTTGTTGCCATTGGTCGACGGCTGTAAAGGAACGGGCGAGTTGACGGCATTCCTCGGCGCGGCGGGCAACTTCAGAGATGGGTGTACATTCGGATGAATCGGGTCTGTACGGAAGAATGGTGTCGAGAGTAGTCGAAGGTTTGCGGCCATACAAGAGGAAGATTGGGGAAAAGTTTGTGGTTTCCTGTGGTGCAGTGTTGTAGGCGAACGTGATGAATGGCAGAATGAGGTCCCAATCCGTGTGATCAGAGGCGACGTATTTGGAGAGCATGTCGCCAAGAGTGCGGTTAAATCTTTCCGTCAGAACATTAGTTTGAGGATGGTAGGCAGTGGTGGTGCGATGAACGATGCGACCTTCAGTAAGGAGCGCGTTTACGATTTCGCAGAGGAACACACGTCCTCTATCGCTCAAAAGTTCACGAGGTGCACCGTGACGGAGAATAAAGTTTTTCAGTAGGGAGGATGCGATATCACGAGCTGTGGCAGCAGGCAGAGCGGCTGTTTCTGCGTATCGCGTCAAGTGGTCGATGGCGACGACGATCCAGCGGTTTCCGGAAGCCGTGCTTGGAAGGGGTCCATACAGGTCAATCCCAATGCGATCGAAGGGCCTGGCAGGACACGGGATTGGCTGGAGTAAACCAGAGACATGCTGAGAAGGAACCTTGCGGCGTTGGCACTGAGGGCACGACCGAATGTACTTGCGTACAAAGGTGTACATGCCACGCCAATAAAACCTGGAGCGAAGCCGGGTGTAAGTCTTGAAGACACCCGCGTGTGCACACTGCGGGTCATTGTGGAAGGCAGAACATATTTCACCACGAAGATGTCGCGGTATGACGAGCAACCACTTGCGGACGTTGGAGACGTAATTCCAGCGATAGAGAAGTCCATCCCGCATTTCGAAGTGCGAAGCTTGACGGCGCAAAGCTCGAGAAGGTGGAGGAACAGTCGACGGGTTAGAAAGGAAGCGGATAAGAGCACTAATCCAGGCATCCTTGCGTTGCTCCGAAGCCATGTCGCAGCCTGCTGGGAACGAAAGTAATTGGTCAACGGGAGAGAGGCAGGCATCGCTTTCGGTTGACACGGGTGAACGGGAAAGCGCGTCGGCGTCGGTGTGGCGGCGGCCAGACCTGTAGACAACGCGCACGTCGAAATCTTGCAACCGCAAAGCCCAGCGAGCTAATCGACCTGAGGTGTCCTTCAATGTGGACAGCCAACAAAGTGCATGGTGGTCTGTAATTACGTCAAAGGGGGGGCCATAGAGGTAGGGTCGAAATTTACCAAGTGCCCAGGTTATGGCCAAACATTCCTTCTCCGTAACGGAATAATTCGTCTCTGCTTTGGTGAGGGTGCGGCTTGCGTATGCAACGACGTACTCGTTGAACCCAGATTTGCGCTGCGCGAGCACAGCGCCGAGCCCAACACCGCTGGCGTCAGTGTGTACTTCGATCGGAGCACTCGGGTCGAAGTGACGCAGTATAGGGGGCGATCTTAATAGACGACGGAACTCTTGGAAGGCATCTTCACAGGCAGGGGACCAGGCGTAATTGTTCAAGTCGCTCTGTAGAAGCTGATTCAAGGGAGCGGTGATGAACGCAAAATTCCAAATGAAGCGGCGAAAGTAAGAGCAGAGGCCAAGGAAGCTGCGAAGTTCTCGTACGGAGGAAGGTTTGGGAAAATCTGCAACTGCACAGAGCTTGGCGGCGTCAGGAAGAATACCGTGTTTAGATACCACGTCGCCAAGGATGGTGAGCTGACTTGCGCCAAAGTGGCATTTCTTCAGGTTGAGCTGAAGGCCGGCGGCAGTTAGGCACTGTAACACTTCCTCCAGCCGACAGAGATGCGTGGGAAAATCGGGCGAAAAAATAACCACATCATCTAAGTAGCACAGGCACGTTTTCCGCTTGAGACCACGCAACAGGTTGTCCATCATACGCTCAAATGTTGCTGGGGCGTTTCAAAGCCCTAAAGGCATGACACGAAATTCATATAGGCCATCTGGTGTTACAAAGGCCGTTTTAGTTTGGTCTTTGGGTGCCATGGGGACTTGCCAATAGCCGCTACGTAAGTCGATCGAAGAGAACTCCGCGCCTTGGAGACAGTCAAGGGCGTCGTCAATTCTCGGAAGAGGGTAAACATCTTTACGAGTTATTTTGTTAAGACGACGGTAATCGACACAGAATCGAATCGATCCGTCCTTCTTCTTAACAAGAACAACGGGAGATGCCCAGGGGCTATCCGAAGGCTGAATGACGCCGCGCTTCAGCATGTCAGCTACTTGGTCATCGATGACACGGCACTCTGTCGTGGATACACGATAGGGTCTTTGTCGCAGTGGTGCACTAGTACCCGTGTCGATGCGATGGCAAACAGTTGATGTGTGGCCCAAGGGAACATGCTGGCAGTCGAAAGACGAATGGAACTTGTCGAGAAGGCGTAGAAGCAGGGCGCGTTGGGAAACAGTCAACGTGTCGGCGATGGAGCTATGGAGAACATCGGGCGAAGTCGGTTCCTGCGCGGGGTTACAGGTCATTCCGGTGACCTCATGAGTGGCGATGGAACCAGTTGGCATGTCAATGATGGCAGCAGGGTCGACACACTGGACGCGGCCAACGCACTCCCCACGAAGCAAAGTGAGAGGACAGGACAATTGGTTGGAGACGAGCAGCAGTCTGCTGATGCCGGCATGAACGTCCAAAACAGCGAAAGGCAGAGGGGAACATTTGCGACGAGCGAAAATGGCGGATGGCGTAAAACGTGCGCTTGCATCAGCAACAAGGTTGCATGACACTGTGGCTAGGGCAGAAGAGTGCGGTGGAATTGTAACCTCTTCGGCAACAAAAACTTTATCGTCAGGTTCACGAGCGTCAAGGAGCGGGGCGTCGCCACAGCGTTTGAAATTCCACCTCAGCACGAGAACAGTCGATGACGGCCTTATTAGCGGAAAGGAAGTCCCAGCCCAAAATAAGATCGTGGGAACAAGAACACAGCACCAAAAATTTGACGCTGTAGAGGGGACCGTTGATCACGACACGACCAGTACACGCAGCTGCAGGCGTGATGCGGTTTGCGCTGGCAGTACGAAGGGATACATTTGACAGTGGCGTCGTAACATTCTTGAGCGAACGGCAAAGTGTGGCACTAATAACCGAAACTGCAGCACCAGTGTCAACGAGGGCGAGCGCAGCGACGCCGTCCACATATACATCAATAACGTTAGTCGGAGAAGGGAGAGGCCTTGGTCTGTTCGTGGGTGACGTAGTTGTCGCCTCTGGAACTGCAGCGATTAGTTTTCCCGTTCCGGCGTAGAAGGACGACGACGCATCGGCGAAAGCGAGCGACGTCGGGGCGATGGCGAACGGCGGTCAACAAGAGGGCGGTAGTCCGAGTAAGAAGACATCTGGCCAGGGTTCTGAGGCACGAAGGACGACGGGTATTGTGAACCGTATGGTTCGGTGTCGAAGCTACGGCGGTAGGATGTTGGGCGGCTACGGCAAAATCGTGCAATGTGGCCAGGTAGACCACATTGAAAACATATTGGGCGGTTGTCAGGAGTGCGCCATTGTCCACTGCTGTGTGGGTACCGCGGCTGAACGAAGTGAGGGGCTGGACGCAGTGGCACGACTGATGGGAATGGCGCAAAGGTCTGGGGTGGTGGCCGTGCGAGAGCCTCGGAGTAGCTAAGAGGTGCAGTCACCTCCGGAAAAGCAACGGGAGTCGGCACCGGTGGAGTCTCGCGGGCCGAAGGGAGAGCTGCGCAAACTTGCTCTTGGATGACCTGGCGAAGGTTGGCCGGCAAAGGCGAGGGTGGTGACGTGGCTGAGGACAGCAGCGAAAGCTGGTGAGCGACCTCAGGACGGACGAACTCTTTAATTTGGCAAAGGAGGGAGTCCATGCCAGGAGCCTCGGCCACGCTCGCGAGGCTTTCATCGGACACAGGTGTGCGCCGTGTGAGAAATCGCTGCCTGCAGAGCTCGTCGAAACTCTGGCAAAGCTCAATCACCTAAGAAACTGTGTCAGGGCTTTATGACAGCACCATCTGAAAGGCATCGTCGTTAATGCCCTTCATGATGTGACGTACCTTGTCCACCTCCGCCATCGTCGGGTTGACACGCCAGCAGAGGTCGACGATGTCCTCTATGTAGCTGGTGAACGTTTCCTCAGTTTGCTGGGATCGGCTGCGCAGGCGTTGTTCAGTGCGCAGCTTGCGCACGCCAGGGCGGCCGAAAACGTCTGTGATGCTGGTTTTGAAGCGAGCCCATACGCGGAGATCGGCTTCGTGGTTTCGAAACCACAGATTGGCGACGCCCGATAGAAAGAACATCGAGTTGTTGAGCTTGTGGGTGTCGTCCCATTTGTTAGTGTTGCTGGCGCGTTCATACGATTCCAGCCAATCTTGAACGTCTTTCTCATCGGTGCTGCTGAAGATGTCAGGATACCGCTGACGCTGGGCACCGGCACATACTATGGCTGGAGTAACCGGTGGGGATGTCGGG